>NW_017803490.1:1092328-1282519 GCF_001625305.1 Branchiostoma belcheri | reverse complement strand
AATTTAGACCGGCGGGCGAAGGGCTCTTGGCTGCCGAAGGGAAAGGGTTAGCGGCCCGTTACTAGTCTGGCATCCAGGGTAGTTGTTCGCGATCTTTGCCTTTAGCGGCGATATCAGATCAGTTGAAATGGCGCATAGATATAATGTGGAGTTAACATAGCCTCTACCAGGCTTCGGGAGGCGTCTGGAAAGAGTAGAAATTGTCCAAATAGAGAGAGATATCATGTCGGGAGAGTTGGTGTGCCAAAGAGCACAGTTTGGCTAATTTCTAATCTTTCCAGCCGCCTCCCGAAGCCTGGTAAAGGCTAGATCTAGAGTTTGCAAATTTTATTACATGACTGGGTCAGTACGTTTAGCACAAGTCGCAATGGTACAGTAGCGAACTGAGTATGTCAGTTTAGAGTTTGACAAACTTCACAAAGAATAAAACTGCCCAGTTACGAGAAACAGTAAGCAACGACACATATCCATTACACCAACAGGGAAAAAGCGTTTGCCATACCTTTATCAGAAAACGGTGTCAACTTGTGTGCCAGTTTTGTTGTAACGTCAACTAAATAAAACAAGGAACAATCATGGCAGAACAATAGACCGTTCCATGTATGTTTCTTCCGTTGTGTCCACAGAACGGGTGTTCTAGAACTCTGTCAAATGTAAACAATAACATCACAGGATTGTATGTACCAAATTTCCTCCCATCCCCTTCAAAAATTGCCCAAAACATTCAAGCTAGTGGATTTTTCTGACGATCTTTTCGCTCGGTGTCTTCCTGGCAAAGTTCTGGAAGGCCTAAAAACGCTATAGCGCAAACAACTATTATTTCGCAGCTACAAACATTAAATATTCGTTCAAGAACGCAAGCATAAAATGACCTCTGCGTTCCTATGACGCCATAGAACGTGATGACATCACAAATGTATCTATGAATCACAATCATCACACATCGCGATCAGAAACAAAACAAAACAACACATCAACAGCTTCGCAGCTAAAAAATAGCGGTTCCAAATGGACGATTTTGGATCAATATTTCGGTGACAAAAGTCATAGTGACCGCACGGAAGGACTCAAGAGCCAGCCAACATGACAGCGATGCTGGAAACGGAGAAAACAAGTCGAAAGATTTGTACAAGACAGCCGTAACGCTTCACATCTGAGAAGAAGCTTGTGAAGATTGCGTGGAGTCGTCTCCAAGATGTCCAAAGACACCGCGTTCCTGTGCGATAGCTCTGTGAGCTTGCGAAGTCTACCAAGTGAAGCACCCCTGTACTCTAGACAGGAAGTGTCGTACCCGTACAGCCCGTCTTACCTGAGCTACTCCGGTCCGGATGAGAGGGAGATCTGTGATCTTGTGGTGGACTCCGGGTTAACCCTGCCAAACAGGTGGTGGCAGATCTGCAGGGCATACTTGGACTGCAAGGCGGCGTCAGTGCACGTCATGGGCAAGTATATACTATTTGTCAATTGTTACAACATTTGGTAATGGAGGGGGGGACTGTACAAATCTGATCTCCAGGGCATACGTGGACTGCAAGGCAGCGTCAGTGCACATTTGTATAATGCTAATAAAAAAGAAACAAACTTTCTTTAATATTCTGGCAAAATGTACCGTGGCCGACAAGAACAAAATTTTACACCGCAACTTTTGGTGTTTTACACCGCAACTTTTGGTGTTTTACACTGCAACTTTTGGTGTTTTACACTGCAACTTTGGGTGTTTTACACTGCAACTTTTGCTGTGTTTTACACTGCAACTTTTGCTGTGTTTTACACTGCAACTTTTGCTGTGTTTTATACTGCAACTTTTGCTGTGTGGAAAACTTACACCCCTCCCCTTTTATAATGGACGGTCCCCCTGTCAGGTCAAAGGTGACAAAGATGGCGGCGGCCTGAGAGTCACAGTGTCTACATTTGTATACGAGCGATCGCTGTTTTTGTTTACATTATACGCATGCAAATTATTTGAAGACATATGCAAATTCTTGGTAGGCAAATCAGCCAACTGGCACCCACTTTTTGCCTACGGTGACGTCATGGCGATCGCTCGTATTGTTCCCTAATGATCGATAACTTACCTGAGTCAAGAGTCAACACTTCATAATTGAAAATAAGTCTTTATTGCTTCATAGTACCAAGTGGTGCCACATTTGACTCCCATAGGCCCAATATTTACTCATCAAATTATTAGCGACCTTGCGAGTCCGAATTCTCTAGCTAGAAAATGTCACGTGACTCAAAGGCGGGGAAACGTGGAAGACGAATATCGCCGCATGCAAGCGTTTATGACATCATGCCACGATAGTTTAAGCTAATTACATATTTACGCCTTCAGACAGACATCATTTCTATCATACCATGCGTCGACATCAACACGTAGCGGTGCAAACGTTACCAACATTCACTAGATAGCAACATAATTTGTAATCACTGGACCTGGTCGAAACATTTTTGAATTTATCCCGATCTATAGGCCAAAGCTAGAAAAACCTTTAGAAAAAAACTAACGTCACAACGTAGCCAAGCTTTTCCTCTAAAAAACTTATGCACGAAAAGGATAACTCAGTCGACGTAGTTTGTATGCCATCGTTGTCACCTTTGACCTGACAGGGGGACCGTCCATTATAAAAGGGGAGGGGTGTAAGTTTTCCACACAGCAAAAGTTGCAGTGTAAAACACAGCAAAAGTTGCAGTCTAAAACACAGCAAAAGTTGCAGTGTAAAACACCAAAAGTTGCAGTGTAAAACACAGCAAAAGCTGCAGTGTAAAACACAGCAAAAGTTGCAGTGTAAAACACCCAAAGTTGCAGTGTAAAACACCCAAAGTTGCAGTGTAAAACACCCAAAGTTGCAGTGTAAAACACCAAAAGTTGCGGTGTAAAACACCAAAAGTTGCGGTGTAAAATTTTGTTCTTGTCGGCCACGGTAAAAATGGTCTTCACGACAAATAGCGGAAGTAAATACATCTGTAAATATTTTATGATTCTATGTTTACAAATATGACTGATTTACAAAGTTTGGGTGATCCTGTGTTTCCACTTTCTTGCATTCTTAAAGAGTTATTCTTGTGCCCCCTTCTTCAGTTCAGGTTTATGTGGACCCAAACTTTTTATGCTTACCGACTGTCAGAAAACATTGTTTTGGCTCAGTTTCCTCTTCTTCTTCTCCAAACAATAAGCTCTGACCTGGCCAATGACCTGATTTTTTTACGTCTGCCACTATGGTGACTGGTGTTGGGTTACATCATGTTGCAATCTTATAGTAGGAGGGATTTAGACTCCTGTCTGACCATATATTTAGATTTCTTGTTTGTTTTTTCCAAGGCAAGCCAATGCAGCCTCTCGTCTTAGACCGTGTCCTGACGTTGTTGGGAAAATTTGCCTACGATCACCTCTTCAAGGGGAAGAAAATCCGACAAGCGCACGTGAGGAAGAAGTTCAAAGCCTACACCAAAGTCGCCTTCTCGGAGTACACCCTGGGTCTCCTGGACACGAGCTCATCACGTGATGATCACGTGGCCTTCAGGAATAAAATCGTGGAGAACTTTCTGGCGGCGTTGTGGCTATGCCACCGGTTCCCGCAGAAAATGGTCTCCAAGTATCATGTGCCAGACGAAGTCAAGAAATGTCTTAAGAAACTGCCGCACACCCAAGACGTTTGTATACTTCTTGCTGGTCTGCTGGGAGCGATGCACCCGGAAAAATGCAAGGTTAGCGTTATTTAGCTTTCTGTAAAATGGCTGTACAATTGTTTACAATGGATAACAAGAATTCAAAAATCTCAGACCTCCATGAAATATTTAGATATTGTATAAAACAGCAAGCGCTACCCGTTGTAGATGTGATTTATGATTTTTTTCCCTCTGAAACAGACTGAACCCAATTACCACATCCATTAAAACATGCCCTATGATAAAAAAGGGCCATGCGGAAACACAGACACACACACTCAGTGCAGACGAAATTCATTCACACATAGGCAAATATGCCTATCCTTGGTGCTGAACACCATCCATCCATCCGCACACACACACACACGCACGCACACACGTAAACATATACACACTCATGATCAAAACGACAAGTGCAAACGAATTCATTCACACATAGGCAAATATGCATGTCCTTGGTGCTGAACACCATCCATCCATACACACACACACACACACAAACTCACACACACTCATAATCAAAAGTACAAGTGCAAACGAAATTCTTTCACACATAAGCAAATATGCCTGTCCTTGGTGCTGAACACCATCCATCCACACACACACACACAAACACACACACACACACACACACACACACTCATAAGTGCAAACGAAATTCATTCACACATAGGCAAATATGCCTGTCCTTGGTGCTCAACAGGCATACCAAAAACAATACCACCATTTACATCTTGGAGGTAACAACAAGACTGTTAAACCAAGTGTTTCTTCTACTTCAGGTCTTCATGCATAAGCTTGTAAAACGAGCGCGGGAAATGAAGATAGACCACAAGGAGGCCCACATTACCATGATCCTCGTCAGATGTTGTTTCGAAGCCGACCAGATGGTCGAAGTGGACCTGACCGAGGCGGCCGTCCTAGCCGGTACCACTATGCCCTTCCTGCGACACTCGCTACACTCGATAGGGGTCGCTGTTCAGACCCACCGCTTCCTTCACAAGTTGGACCTGAGCGGGCTTGGCCTGAATGATCTCAGCCTGGAGTTCCTGTTGCGCCCCATACAGAGCCCCGTGGCGCTCAACTCGCTTGTCTTAGCTGTCAATCAAATCTCGGGGGCGGGGTTTGCCCGGCTGTGTGGAACTCTGGGAATGATGCCCAACTTGACCGAGCTGAACATGAGCACCAATGGCATAGGTACGCATGATATCCAAGCACATCATACGGTAGCAAAGCAGTATCCATTGGCCAGAGGAGTGTCCATTAGCCACCAAAGATCTGCCAGCACCTTGTTGCTGCATAATCAAAATGTGCCTGCCAAGTAGTTTATTGCCTTGACCACCATGCAAGGCTCTTGCCCTCCTTCGGTGGCTATTAAATGGACACTCCTCTGGCCAATGGATCTGCTTGGAGATTACAGTAATCATGCGTTTGAAGAGTAGCGGGAAGAATGAATGTGAGATGGGGAAGGTAGAATTCGGATTGGCAAGACGGATGTAAAAGATGTACGGCATATACTAGTCCTGTGAGTGTCCGCTCTTTGTGGCGCATATATAGGAATGGTTACCATATACATCTCCATTTCAGAAGCCCTTGGGCAATGCAGTTGTGCACGCACTACGACAAGGGGCTAGTTCACTGGTAGTGGTGTGTGTTTGACATACACTACCTAGTACACAGTTTTATTGTTTTCTATCTTTTATTTCAGTCTAAGATAGCTTTGATTTCTACTAGCGTAATCTTCGAGTGGCCGGTGCAATGCACGACGGTGCAATGTCCAAGTGGGTAGAGTACTCGCCTTGCATTCGGTAGGTCATGAGTTCGATCCCCGGCCGAGTCATACCAAAGACTTAAAAAATAGTACATACTGCTTTCTCTGCTTAGCACTCAGCATTTGGGAAAGAGTATGGGAGCTAAAACACACCACTACCAGTGGACTAGCCCCCTGCTGCAGTGATTGCACAACTGTGTGGCCCAAGGGCTACAAAAATGGAGATTTAACTTTAATCTTCGATTAAACATGGCTGCACTATTCAAACAAATCACATTTCAAGTGAATCCAACTGTTCTTTCTAAACCGTATAGGACAACATCAATATATCGTCCAAAAATCTTTTCCGTGTGCAGGTAAGGGCGGGCTCTCTGCCATCGCTCCTTATATGGACCGTCTGCCGCTGACGACCTTGAACCTGGCCAACAACTTCATCCTGAACGATGACGTGTTGTCGTTGTCCCGGAAACTGCCCTGCTGTAAGACCTTACAGGTGCTGGACCTGTCCGGAAACTGGCTCACCGACATCGGCGTCGGCCATCTCGGTGAGTTTCATCTTCGATTACTCTTATTACCTTCGCCAAGAAGGTTATGCTTTCAGAGGCGTTCGTGTGTGTGTGTGTGTGTTTGTGTGTGTGTGTGCCTGTTTGTCTATAAACACGATAACTTGAGAAGGCTTAAATGGATTGACTTGATATTTGGTACGTATTGATGAGACCTCGAAATGATTAGATTTTAGGCCCACTAGCGGGTTCTTAAGGCACTGCAGCTGAATGTACGGTTGTTTTGATATCTCATGATCTAGACATGCTAGTAGGGGCACGAAATTTGGATGATAGCTATAGGTACCTCTTGTGCTGGGGAAGAACGTACGCATTTGGTCCATAACACTATCTGTCTGTATCTGTATAGCCGGTATAACCGGCCTTCGGCGTAATTACACACCAGCTATGGTATAGACTTTATGGTTATAAGTTTGTAATTTTGTAAAATACTGTATCTTCTAGGTGAGGCGTTGGTCCATAATCACCAGCTGGCCAGGTTAAACGTGGAGCATAACGGTGTGACGGAGCCGAAGCTGAGAGAACTGGCGGATGACCTGGGCATGACCCGGCCGATAGACAAGCCCGGGCTGCTGGAGAGAACCGTGCCGGAGCTGGCCCTGGACTCAGCCGAGCCGCAGCGGGAACGCAGAAGTCAGTTCAGCTGTTTGTTTGTTTGTTTGTTTGTTTGTTTAGAGTTAAAACTTTACATCCAACACAAAAAAAGTTCCCTCCGTCACCTAGAGCTTTCGACCAGTCACTCTGGTCTTCCTCAGTAGACTAACCCAGTGAAGCTTGTCACGAGGCTTCTTTGAAGTGTGACGTCAACACTGGGTCAAAGGCATCTGGTAGACGATGTCAGGGCCCACCATCCTTCACTTAACCGTGACGGGGGCTGACATCGTCTACCCGATGCCTTTGACCCAGTGTTGACGTCACACTTCAAAGAAGCCTCGTGACAAGCCTCACTAGGTCAGTCTACTGAGGAAGACCAGAGTAACTGGTCGAAAGCTCTAGGTGAGAGAACTTTTTGTTTGTTTGTGGTCGACATGGGGGGAATTCAGGAAGCCGAGGATTGCATACTTCCGGGCTCGATGTTTTGAACTGTATGTATCAACATGCAACAGGTCATTCGGTGTAATATAGCTAGCTGCCGCCGCGCCGCGTGCCCGCAAAGTTGGTGTACATGTGTTATGCCGAAGGGTGGTTATACCGGCTTTACCGATACAGAACTCTTTCAATCTTACTCAATCACTCGATAGCTAGCCGGGATCCGGATATTTCATCAAAGTTTTCCTATTTCTCAGAACACAACCGAGGAAGACTGTCCATTTTCTCAATACCGATGAAGTACAGGGATTGGTCGAAGAGGACTAGTGGCTCTGACGTCACGTCTCTAGAATCGACGTCACGAACGTCCGTGCCGATCTCCACCCGAAGTGTGTCGAGGGTCACTCTTGAGCCGAGCGTACCCGAAGTAGCGCCGACAAATGCCGAAGTAGGTAGAAGTTCTCGCGAGATTCGGGACCGTGAGAGCACGAGACCAGCTGATGACGCAGCCTTGATGAGTCATGCGCAGGCGCACACCATGCCTGCGCCTTTCAAATTCTCGGTTACTCACTTTGACCAAGACAAAGTGAATCTGTAAAAAGATGTAACTTAAGATGATGCGGAGTAAAGAAAAGGCCGAACTTTTCTTGCAGATTTTCTTTATTACGCAAGTGTCAGAATAATTTTAGCATTTTGCAATTCCAAGAAAAAGCTGCCCAATGGCATACTAGTATTGTAAATTCATACAAAAAATGAACAAAAATTATACCCCATTGCTTTAAGGTAATCACGAATATTCTGACATTGTATCTTTCTTAATTCTTTTCATATAATACTTTTCTATTTTGTTCCAAGGTTCATTTCTTTGTAATCACAGTCAATGATTGCATATATGGTGAACAGGTGGTGACAGTATTTTCCTTGACACCGCCCAATTCAAAATAAAATATGATAGAAACTGTCTATACTAGACTGATGTCTTTCTTTATAACAATAGACTTCCTAACTGTGCCACTCGGTGTTTCTCAACTTTCGTCATACATTTGTGTTCTCAGTGTAATTCTTTTACTGAGGCAAAACATCAGTATTTCTTACATCATTTGTTTCTATCCTCAACTAGTCATGGAGAAAAGAACAAGTTAACGCTAGTCTTCGGAATCTACACGTATACCCCTTTGCCTGCTTTTGGTTGCTTGGCCGTCCTTTCGCCGGTTTCCGCCTGTATGATGCCTTCCTTCCCGAAGTTCTCTCCCTCCTCGATGGTGGACGGAAGCTTCATCTTGTTGGTCTCCGGTAGCAGCAGCGCCAACAGTCCGGCGGCGATCGACGCTCCCCCGAAGATGACGTAAGGCATCGGCGCCCAATAGGTCTCCAGCAGGTTCACGAACGGGGCGACGATCCCGCCCACCCGAGCGCTCATCGACGCCATGCCGATACCGATTTGCCTGCAAGAACGAGAAAAAGTCAAAAGCTGAAAAAGGAAGATTTGCAAACCTCCAGGAACTTTTTAGTGTTTCTTTATGAATTTATTGGTGCAGTCGAAGAGATGGTTCCACTTTTGCCGCTCCCGAACTGTTCTCTTAGCGCGGACCAACTCCCCTAGCACATCATCTGTCTATTTGGTCAATTTCTACACTTTGCAGCCGCTTCCCGAAGCCTGGGAGAGGCTAGCTTTTACTTACTTTCGACGTCCCTAGGACAGAAACCTTACCATTATAGACTGTGAGCTTGTGGGCATACCCCCAGGAACTGTGCGGGTGAACTCGCTTGCTTTCAGACTGCGGGGACACCATTTAGACTGCCAACTGGACCTTACGGTCAATCTATGGTTACAAAAAATCTCCCACCCCTTCTTGCCGGCCACTCTAGTGCATTCAAAAAACCTACGAGTTACTAATTCTTACATGTAAGTCTGACGAATGACTAGAATGCCATTTTTGTGTTACTCTAAAAACTAGACATTCCATTGACTTGCTTACCTGACAACGGTAGGAAAGATCTCGGCCGAAAAGACGTAAACAATGCCGAATGTAGCGGTGATGCAGAACTTTCCGATCATGGCCAGGGTGGTGGTCAGCCATCCAAGGGCTGTAGGAAGTCAAAGAGAAGGGGAATTTTACATGTATCAAGAAGTATATTAGTTACGTGTAAGAAGATGTCCAGAGGCCAGTCGTACTGTACGTTAGCCGCAGTTTCTTAGGCCTGATCATTTCTTGTGCCATTTTCAACTGAGGTGAAGCATGATACTTTTTCAAGTAGCTACAGGTGCAATGCGGCTCACCACTGAGGGTTTCGCCCACACCATACTCATCAGCGTGTCGCGTTCTGTTACGATCTAATTCGAGGAGAATCCAGATAAAGACCGTCAGCCCTACTCCCCAAACAGAGGTTTTGGTTTTGGGGGTATTTTTAGCGTGTTGTTAGGCTTTTTTAATCGGGGTTTCTCTTTTGCAATGATTTTTTGGGGGGTTGGGTGGGAAAAAAATTCAGCGCAAAAGAGAAACCCCGATAAAAAAGCTTAAAAACACGCTAAAATACCTCCAAAACCAAAACCTCTGCTTGGAGAGTATGTCAGCCCTACTTACATTTTGGGATGAAGAAGGCCACGATACAGGAGATACCGCCAAAGACGAGCAGGATGCACAGAGGCCAGCGTCTTCCGAACCTGGGACGGACAGAGAGAGGAACATCACCTAAATTGACATTGTGTCTCAATGCTATAGTAGGTAACGTTCAAGAATGCTTACGAACTTAGCATGAGTACATACAATCGCCCAATCACTCTCATCGTTTAAAACGCAAGAAGACAACCAAAGAAACAGGAAAACAAACAAAGGAAGAACTCTGTGACCGCACTGACACCGCGTCGATTGTTTAGCCAATAGGAATGTTGGGAACGATGTAAAAGGCGATTTCAGCGTATTTTATCGACGTTTAACGGCAACTCAAATCAGCATCCTTTACGTACCACAAACTACGCATCATTGCCTCGTGAAAGTTTGTTTTATATATTCCAACATTTCATGACTAGACATGGTGGTGGCACACTCAGGTTATATCAACTTATTTTATGCCGCCACCAACGCAGAGGACAAACACATGACAATACTCATTTTCACTTGAGTTAAGTGAGTTAAGTCGTGTAAAGTGCCTTTCCCAAGGGCACAAGATCGGTGGCATGTCAGGACTCGAACCCGGGACCTCTTGGTTCCGAGTCGAGCATTCTGCTGTTACGACCCCACATATAAAAGTTTGAATGTTTTAAAATGTGATGAAGCAGATCTGAAAGCGTACTTGTTGAGGAGGTAGATGGAGCCGAGGTATGCTGGGATCTCCACCAGACCAGACATGGCGAAGTTCAGGTAGACGTTCCCGCTTAGCGCAGAGGTGTTCAGTGAGATCCCATAATACACCAGGGAGTTCACAGCCCTGCAAGGAAGGGAAAGGAAAGTGTTATAATGTCTCCAAGCAGATCCTAGGGTGGCAAACGACAGTATTGGCCAGGCAGTATCCATTGGCCAGAGAGGGCCTTGGATGGCGTATTGGACCCTCTCTGGCCAATACTGTCGTTTGCCACCCTAGGATCTGCTTGGAGATTAAGCAAAGCGATCTTGATCCAGTTTTAGCTCACTGAAGAGCTAATCTCCCACTGACCGTAACAGACAAACGCTATATACAGTATCTGCAGGTTCATTGCACCGGAGAAATTCCCCTAGCTCCCCTAGCTCTAGGAGTGAATAGTGGACCACGGCTTAACGTCCCGTCCCAAGGACTGCGACCCTTTATAGCAAATATATACACCACTTGACTTATCTCTTCCAAGGTTCCAAAAGTATGTACAAATTGGAAGTGGAACACAGTTTGGCGCTTTACTGACCAGTTAAAGAAGAGGTTGAGAGACCACTTGCGTAGATTCGGGGTCCTGACGAGGTCAATGAACGTGTAGGTCTCACTCTTCTTCGCCTGCTCTTGTTCCTATAAACAAAAAAAATTAAACCACATAAACACGCGTCACAAATTTCTTTAATGATCTTTTCCCGTCTTAACATAAAAAGTGCCCTAGTCACATCTAGCAAAGTACTGCAGTCTATAAGCTGCGGACAGCATACAAACGCGAAGAAGAGTTTTCAATAATCAGTAAAAAAACAGTCGTCATCTTATTTATTCTCAACCTTTGACTACTTTCATAGATGGTTTGCATCTATTCTGTATTTTCTGCGGACAATATGAAAAGCTATGAGAAACAAAGTTGGGTGTGTGTACGTGTACACAATTTTTTTTTAATTCTGCCGCATTCTTAGAGAATATTATGGTCTATAGTCAGTAAAATGAAAAGTTGTCATCTTATTTTTCTCAACACTTGCCCAAAGTCATAGATGGTTTACAGCTATTCTCTGTTTTAACGGACAACATGAAAAGCTTTGAGAAATAAAGTTGGGGGTGTGTACGTGTACACAATACTTTTTAAAATTCTGCCGCATTCATAGAAAATATTATGGTCTATCACCTGAGACAGAGGGATTGCGTCATGGAAGACGTCATCAGGTATGGTGACCTTGGCGACCTTCTCGGCTTGCCGCAAGATGGCGGCCGCCTCCTCGTGCCGGTTCCTGGAGATGAGCCAGCGTGGGGACTCTGGGATTATCCTGGGGAAGGTAAGTTCAACAGATTTATGACCTTTTAACACGCTCACTCGGTGGTTTATATGGTGTTTATGTAATGTAGGTCACTGGCAAACTGTTGTCATTATGTACCATGGAAAAGCTAATATTATTATCATAGAGCCAAGTAAAATTGACACTGGCAGTGTAAAAACCTTGAAATGCCATTATTCCTAAAAATGTGCATTTTAAATGTGCAAATTCTCTTGCATTACTTATGCTTTGACTATGCTTATGACGTCATGGCTTTACAGCCAATAGGAATGGAGCTTGTACTTTGTCTACAGCCGCTGTATGATACTATACCTCACAGCATCGACACTAAACCACTCACTTAACAAGGAAGAAGATATGTCTCTAACTTTGATGCCACAGACCATTGTTTACCAACAAAAGAGACAAAAACATAAGCAACATACAAAATGAAAGAACCTACCACCAAAAGGAAATGCAGACAAGGAAGGGTACAGTCATGGCGATCTGTAGCCACATCCAGGGGCGGATGAGGTAGGCTATCCCGGCTAACAGCACGTACGCCACCGCCCAGTAGATCCAGATCACCATCCCCACCAACCCTCGCTTATCCGCGGACACAAGTTCTGTGCCTAATGAACAACAGAAATTATTAGCAATGCAGCAAGAAAGCATTGGTATAACTACTGTGGCCGACAGATACAAACCTGCACAGAAAAAAAGCTGCGTCGTCTGCGCAAGCACCGTTGCAGGTTTGTACTTGTCTGCCACGGTAGGTAACACCCCCTTTCCACTAGAGGCTGGGACCGCTGAAGCGACCAAAGATATGAATGTCTTCTTCGTTGTTGTCTGTTAAATCACACTTTCACATCTTGTATGCATCACATGGCGATGATAATGCATCCTATTTCAACAGTTATGAAATCAAGGATCACACAGTCCGATTATGGTCGCTTGGCTATCGCCGCCTTGTGCAAAGGGGGATAAGCCTGGGCTATCCAGAACCGTAACTGAGCATGGTCACGGTTCTGGATAAGCCTGGGCTATCCAGAACCGTACTTGAGCATGGTCACGGTTCTGGATAAGCCTGGGATATCCAGAACCGTGCCTGAGCATGGCCACGGTTCGGGATAAGCCTGGGCTATCTAGAACCGTACCCTAGCATGGTCACGGTTCTGGATATAAGCCTGGGCTATCCAGAAGCGTACCGGAGCATGGCCACGGTTCTGGATAAGCCTGGGCTATCCAGAACCGTACCTGAGCATGGCCACGGTTCTGGATAAGCCTGGGCTATCCAGAACCGTACCTGAGCATGGTCATGGTTCTGGATAAGCCTGGACCATCCAGAACCGGGCCTTTGCATGGTTCTAGATAGCGTACGGGTTCTGGATACAGCATATATACGTACCGATGACAAAAGGCACCAGTGTGGTGACCATGGTGAACGTGCCCATGAGGAAGCGGTAGGCTGCGAAGGCGATGTAGTTCGGGGAGAAGGCGCTGGCCGTGCAGAACACACAGTCCGCGGCGAGGGCGATCAACAGCACGGGCTTACGGCCCCATCTACGTACGGGAGAAACAACGTGGTTTATCAGTATAGTTTCAGAGGTTAACTTTTCTTACGAGCACGCACAATTAAGATACTACAAACGAATGTCATCAGTGGTTTCAGAGCTTACACGTCGTTACGATCACGTACGAGTAAGATACTCCAAACGAATCTTTACGCTTTGACCTTCCACCTGACCGTACGTGGTGGGCATAAGAAGTCGGTATCGCCCACCGTTTTAAACCTTAGTCATAAAACGCACTAGTAGAAATGAGCTTTTGTTGTGAAATGAATCTACATTGGACACGAAAACTAATAAGTACGATCAAACTGTTTCACGTAAACCGAACAAACTGCAGTCACGTATCAGAGAAAAATGTAAAAGAAACCTACTTGAAGTTGAAAAGTATCGTTTTGTTTACGTTAATTTCTTGACGTACCTGTCGGCTGCATGCCCCCCGACCACCGCCCCGAACATGAGTCCTGCCATCCACAGAGACTCCGCCAGGTTCACCTTCCAACTGTTCCCACAGACCAAGTCCCACTGGAAAATACAGAACGTTATGTCAAACCTTCCAACTGTTCCCACACACCAAGTCCCACTGGAAAATACAGAACGTTATGTCAAACCTTCCAACTGTTCCCACACACCAAGTCCCACTGGAAAATACACAACGTTATGTCAAACCTTCCAACTGTTCCCACACACCAAGTCCCACTGGAAAATACAGAACGTTATGTTAAAGATAAAGTTTTCTAATTTTATTGTTCCAGTTCCATGTTTTCTGTGATCGGTACGTTTTTTCTGTCCTTTTCCCAAAATGTAAAGGTTTGTCGACATCACATCGTTTATTTCAAAGCTTTAACGCGTTAATCAGATTAAATTTATTTATTGCGGGTTTGATACGTTTTTACTGCTTCGCTCTGTCACAGTTTAATGCCAATTTAGAGGCCCAACTCTTGCGAAATCTCGAGAGATCTCAGAGCCCACACTCCACCATCCTAAGAGCTTTTACTGTACAAAATGTTATTGTGGAGATTTACAGATATCAAAAGAAAGACGTAACTTACATCTGTGACGACAGTGCTCTTGTACTCGGACGTGTCGTGCTCGTACCCCTGATCACACGGGATCTGGGTCCGGTTGGCCGCCGGATGAGCCTCGACGAACTCTGCATAGGTGGTGTTGAAGTCCGCGACCGATAGATTGTAGGTGTAACTAGAAAGGCAAAGCAAATGCATAATGTTTACCTTCGCATATGGTGTGCTCTGTTAATTCTTACCCAAGTACATTCATATATATGGTGACAGGAGTCTAAATCCCTCCTGCTATAAAATTGCAACATTATGTAAGTTAACACTAGACGTCTGGTTCAGGTCATTGACCTTGGTTTGGAGAAGAAGAGGAAACAAAGCAAAACCATGTGACTATGTGGCAATTTTATGAAAAGGGACTTGGCTAACCGTTCGCACTGACTCCGTTTCCATTCCTCGTCCTCCAGCTCCCAGGGGATGGTGACGTTCAGCAGCTCGGCCGGGGTCGCGTTCAGCCCCGAGAAGGCTTCCAGAGACACCCGGCACTTGAAGTCGGGCTCGAACGCAAGGAAGACGATGCCCATCACCTGCAGTGCACTAATGGCGATCGGGATGGCCACAGGGAAGAACACCCTCTTCTGCCACGGACCAAACCCCCCAAGGTACTCCAGAGCTTTGTCGTAGTTCACCACTATTATTTCAGACGCACTCTGGGCAAGAGAAAGGACAGCAAAACAGTTACCCTGGGAGCCAGACTAGTAACGAGCCGTTGGCCGTTTTCCTTCGGCAGCCAAGAGCCCTTCGTCCGCCTATCCAAATCACCGCTACGGAGGAGTTAAGCTAAACTCCCCCCAGGGTCAACTCCCCCGTAGCGGTAATTTAGATAGGCGGGCGAAGGGCTCTTGGTTGCCGAAGGAAAACGGCTAACGGCCCGTCTGGCTCCCAGGGAACAAAACAGTTTATACTTGGCGACCTAGACTACCTGAAACATCGGATTCTGTATCTTCAAATAAAAATCTAGCTCATCCGGAAACTAGCTCAGCAAGTTGGAATATTTTAACGATCATCGACGGGGAAAATGATATAAATCTTCTTGTCTGAGGTGTTCTTAAAACGTCTCATACTAACACTAATGTTGAGACTTTGAGATTAGTAGCGTCACGCCACTAATACATTTTCCTGGACTTCTCGACAGTTTTTTTTTTGACAGAGAACAATAATAATATACATACAGTACATTCATCATCATACTGGCAAAATGGAATAATTTTTGTTCATTCATTTTTTTCAGTCTGTGTGATAGGAGGTTTCTAGATACATTCTAATTTAACCTCTCCCTGCTGCCTAACCTCATATTCAATACAGAACTGGTTCTAAACGGCTACCTCAGCAGGCTAAAAGTTCAGAAAAAGGAGTTTTTGAGACCTTGAGTCTTTCCTTGCCAGCTCGGGCCTCGTTGCTAGGAAACAGAACAATGGCGTCATGATCCACCTCCGCCATGTTGGTGTCCGCCATCGCCACAAAGATCTAAACCAATAGGGACGCTTGTAAGAAAAAATAATACATGTGGATCTACAGAAGCTTATAAGCCATTGTCACACATTCACGATCTTCCCACGACTTGTCCCGACGACTCCCCAACCATGGTCGGCGCTGGGTTGGGAGTAACCTGTGGCTGTAACCCATCCTATTTTTCTAGCTCCTCAACCTTTAAAGACTAGTAGACTATCTCGCCGACCAAGTCCCAACCACCGTGAGATGGAGTTGTTCACAGCTCATTCCCAACCAAGGTCTGGGGAAGGTCGGGTGGTGATTGTTGGCCATGTGTGACAGGGGCGTACAGGCTTATCCCAAATCTATGGCGAAATAGCTGTTATGGCAGTTGTGCCACTTCTAATCTTCAAGCAGATGTAGGCTACGTATACTCTATGATTATGCATTGTTTTAGAGGGGCGAGAAGAAAAAAACAATCACCGCAGGATCATATCATGGGAAACGCGTAAAACAATCCGGTCCCTGCTTCTGCTTGTTAATTCGAAAGAGTAAATAAGGGATACATGTACAACAAGATTTGTAACTATGAACGGTTACTAATTAATTTGCGAAGCGTTCTATGAAATCACAACCATGTATGTAAGAATGACGCTCTTCCAACGCCTAATATATTATTGATGGTTATACTTGCAGCGGGATTTAATAGATGCATATCAGCTGGGAAGTATTTTCATAATTGGCTTAGTTGTCGCCACCTTTTGCATTGAATTAACAAATTTACAGAACCCACGAGTCGTAACATAGCTGCGTTGCACCGTCTTATAGCTATATACTTGAAAAAAGTCATGTCTTACTTGGGTTACTTATTGTTCGAGACGTTTTTCAGCATACTTAGAAATAAATGATTCGACAATTAGTTTTGAAAGGACTGTAATGCATGTAGGTATGTTGCCTCCTGAAGGGTGCATACCTACGTATCTGTGCCCTTATATGCAGGCACGTGTATTGTCAGAATTTGTGATTTTCCAAAGAACATGGCCGCAGTAACAGTAAGCAAGTGTTGTAAGCTAACGATTATCGTCAGTTAAGCCTAATGTTACACGACCGAAAGAAAACTCACAACATTTAGAAAGCCTCCAGTATCAGTCACCTACCTATTAACCGCCTTGACCGTAGGTATGCCGGAGACTGGGCGGGGCTCGACGACCGGTGCTACCGAAGAACTGACGACGAGGGTCCGGTGGTGTGCGAACGAACGACGGCGTTCAAGTCGTGTGGTGGACTCGTGCCAAATTCCCTTTCGTCAGCTCTACAGAAAAAAGGTTGGTAACTACTGCCCTCTGTACCTGACACTTACAATGTCAACGTCGCTTGGGACTTCCTTAATCTAATTAAGTCTTCTTTCCGGTTTCTTGAGACTCGAGAGTCGCTGGCATGATGCGATTAAAATGGTCTGTGCCAGCGATTTGGGAGACTTTTGTTTTAGAATTTTAAACTACTAAGTATGCTATTCATAATAATTACATCACATGTTATTACGGTAGATTAATGACAGAACGCGTGTTCCATAATTGTGAACAACTCTTTCATAGAATATTTCTGCACATGTCAATAACATACGCATGCTTTTTCTCACTAGATCACTGGGGAATGTTATAGTCATGAATTTACGATTATTTACACTCATTTTTAGATGATTAAGGCCATGTTGATTTGATTATATGGATGACATCCTCTGGGAACCCCAAAACTGATTCGAGCGTGCGGATGAAAAAAAAGTTGCCTTCATTATGAAATTTACGTGATCATGAAGGTTGAACAAATGACTAAACACAAAAGGCGAATGATAGAATCTTTATTTTCATTTCTTCACATTTTTTCCCTTTGGAATTGATTTTGGCATCCTAAGACATTAGTATCGTTCTCCAATATTTTTTTTTGCAATCTTCGGCATATATTTGCTAATTTTGCAGTTGCTCTGTACGATTTACAGTATGGTCGAATTTTTTTTTGAAACGGATGAAAATTTATTCGCGCGTGGATGTCATCCATATAATCAAATCAACATGGCCTTACACTATTGGAGACTGTTTTAACATTCCTGTTTGCCCGCAAAACGCGAGGCCGGCGCCTCAACTCCGGCAGTTCCGCCATTAGCGCCAGTCTGATTAGTTTATACCGAGTTTTTTATTTGACCTTCGGGCGTCCCTACGCGCAGCCTGGCAGTCTGGTACTGTCAACACCTGTTTGTAAACTTGTGTTTTATCATTTTATGAGTAGGGATGGTACAGGCCGGGTTTACTGTACGTATACACAGAACAGGGTGCATGTGAATCTTAGTGCACTCAAATTGTATCCATATAGCCGGTATAACCGCCTTTCGGCGTAACACATCAGCTTCACAGGCACGCGGCGCGGCGGCAGCTGGCTACATCACACCGAACGACTTGTTACACCTAACCCTTGAACATCTAGCTCCAGGCACTGTTTAAAGCTAGCGCTATCTAATGACAATGCCCCTACTGTGTTTGGTGACAGCGAGTTCCCCTATGCGATAGCTCTAGGAAAGAATGGATTCTTGAACACCTCAATCCTTGGTTGATAAATCTGGTACTTGAAGGCGTGGCTATTTCTTGTTCTCTTGGGCTGGTAACTATTTTTAGCTGTGCACCCAATTTTTTTCTGTGGGTGCACCAGTGCACCCAAATATTATCGTAGGTTTACGTATGTAAAGATGTTCAATGTATAGTAGTATACAGCATATTCTTAGCATTCAAGTGTCAGAAAAAAATAAAATCATTGTTTTAGGACTTACAGGTAAAGTGAGTAGAATGTCAGCAAAATTTTCATTTCTTAAGATATTTCTTTAATTTTTGGGGGTGCAAAAAATTTTTTCTATAATTTTTGGGGGTGCACCATATAAGATACAGGTAAAGTGAGTAGAATGTCAGCAAAATTTTCATTTCTAAAGAAAATTTTGCTGACATTCTACTCTTTACCTGTATCTTATATGGTGCACCCCCAAAAAATATGTGCACCCAATTTTTTGGATTGGGTGCACCAGTGCGGAAGTTTTCCCGAAAATGAATTTCGAGCCCTGCACAATCAGGCAGCAAACTATTGAACCTTTTTAGTGTTTGTTAATTTGAATATTTGGGCACGACCATAACTTACATGCACGATGCTGTATGTGTGTATGTGTATGTGTTCAAGTGTTTGTTATGAATGCAAAAATTAAGGTTAAAATTAAAACTACTCCTGCACTGAAGTGTGGCCTAAGGCCACATCCGTCCACACTGCTGGGTATATTGTAAAACCAAGAAAATCACTTAAAGAGTACAGATCTCCGCAAAGTACACAAGAAATGTTCTAGTCGCAACATATAACGTTACACCTAACAATAAGAGCTAGTTATCTCGCAATAGCTATAGAAGCTTCATCAATTACTTGCTACTGTAAACCATGCTAACTAACGGTAAGAAAAGCGTGGTGCTTTCTTTAAATCTCTAGAAGATGTACTGACATTTTCTCACCTATTTGAGAGGTCGGACGGCAGGTGACCCTTAATGGAACACGCGTTTTGTTCAAATTACCCAGATCGAACACAGTTCGGGTTCTAGAGAATGTGGCAACTTTACAGCCCAGATTTGACTGGTAGAAGCTGTAGCGAAATTATCTCACCTGTTGGGGAAGATTTTAAGGCATTTCTAATTCAACTACCCTGTTATCGAAAAGGGAGTCTTAGATCTTAGTCAACGGTTATAGTTCTGTCACGATCTGCTACAAAATCAAAATCCTACAAAGTGATACGACCAATGTGACCAACTCTCCAAGCATAGTTTGGTGGGGAAGATTGTGATCTTTCTACCATTTGCCCCTTTTTCTGTCGCTATAATCCCCACCAACGAAACGGCATATGATAGAAAGGTCACAATCTTTCCAACCAATCTCTGCTTGAAGAGTTATATATGTAACCTTGCCGTTAGGCTTACCTGTTTTCTCACCTGTTGGGGAAGATTTAAGGCAGAAGTAGTCCTGACCGCCCGGGCGCAGTGTCACCGTTCCACCCGGCTGACTAGCCGACGCCTACCGTGAAGCTTAAGCCTGTTCACTCTCCATCAGGCATGGCTACTCAAATATCAAAGCGCGTAGGGGAGGGACAAAAAGTCAATAATTCTTCTCTCACGGTCATAAAAAGACCACAAGGCGACCTGTTTGCATGTACACAAGACGGCTTCATACCGTCTTATAAGATTCTTTTTCCGATAATTTCGTCGGAATATTTTCCTTTATATCCACCAGAAATGTTTTGATCGTAATGAGTTAACAAGTTGATGTATGGTTGGGTCGCGACCTTCGAGTCAGTTTGAAAACACTCCAAAATCACCTGTGCGCGTAATGGAAGACCAAGGACAAAGGCCCGAGTGTTCAGGGCGGATCCCTTACTGCAAAGGCGCACTCTTGATAAGTTCATGTTTCTTTTAAAGAGTATACGTAGGTACAATACGAAATACGTATTAAGTTTGCGAATGTTTGCTATAATATACGTTTTTATACAGTACGACATACATCCAACAAGTCATCCACGGCTAGGGGCCCAAAGATTTTGTCTAACTAATTAAGACCTAAGCAAAAAATGCGAAAATGCACGCACAGACACGCACGCACACACATACACACACACGCACGCACGCACGCACGCACACGCACACACACACACACGCACACACACACACACACACACACACACACGCGCGCGCGCGCTCATACACACACACACACACATACACACTCACACACACACACACACACACACACACACACGCCAACCAACCAACCAACCACTGCCTGTAACATTTAGTTAAAACTTAGATCAGTTCATCTTTGTAACCTTTTCACCTTATTCTACACAGGTCAAAAGTGCCGAATCATTACTTTTAATGACGGCGAAAGTTTGCACAAGACAAGGCGAATTAGGGACCATGCGGGGTAAATAAAAAAAAGGCACACGTCATATAGACCAAAAACCACAATATAGCCCTACTGGGGATATTTACAGTGATCTGCATCAGTGACACACAGATGACCCCACAGTTTACAGTAAACAGAATGTCGGCTGAGAGAGCGCAGTTGTACCAGAGTGAGTTTTCTAAAGGGGGCAACGCTTTTAAAGAGGACTATTTGCAGTGTTGAATTACGGTGTCCCTGAATTGTTGACCTCTCTTAGGGCGTGGTCACATTGGCCATACGATCGCAAAGTACTTGTGTTCTAGGGATAGCCGCACTGTACATGTGTCGTGCAAAATTTAGCTGTCCTGTTATGGGCAATCTTTTTTATGAATCCCTTTATTGCTGCATATTTGCTCCGTATCTTTGCCAACTGATATTTGCTGCCACTATACCTACATAGCTTATGGTAAGGAAGCACTATGACGTAGTATCAGAGTTCTGACTGGGTTCTGGACTCTCATTTGCACTGCGTTCTGTGTTATTTCGTACTAGCCATAGTTTGGGTTGCACATCGATATCATCCTTTAAAACTACAAAACAGTTAAATTTGCTGTCCCATATGCCAAGTAAAGTGGATACTAAGATATCAACCCTGGGCCCATAGAAACATGAAAGGAATATATATCTCATTGAACAATTATTTCAATTGAACAATTAAATTGAATTATAAAAAGTAAAAAAAAAGGTATCTTGCGATATATTACACTTTGTTTTTATACACTTAAAACAATACATAAATGTCCACCAGGTGATATGGCTTCTGTCACCCTGTTGAAAATTCTGTCACTTAACTCAGTGCCTAACCCATGTCCTGCGCACATAGTCTTCTACAGTCCTAGACCATTTCCAGCCCCCATGTATACTACAGTGAACAGAGCTCTTATGCCGAGCGTAGGGTGGTGCCCATCTCCATTCCGTAGCCCTTGGGCATCACACAGTTGTGCAAGTCGGCTGGTAGTGCTGTGTGTTTGACCTTCCCACACTCTTTCTCATCCTGAGTAAGGATACACTGCTAAACAGAGAAAGAAGTGTGTACCATTTTTAAAGTCTTTGGTATGACCCGGCCGGGGTTTGAACTCACGACCTCCCGGTTACAAAGCGAGCACTCTACCAATTGAGCTATTGCACCGGTACTTTGTACAGTCCTTGCTCTACCCGGCCATCTCATTCAGTTCTCTGTCCTCCGTGATGAACTTCTTGATGGCGCCGAAGCCCTTCTGACACACGGACATGGGCGGGTACTGCATGGGGTTCCCCTCCACCCGGAAGTCCTGCAGACTGACCAGCCGGTCCATGGTCTTGGGAAGCTTGCGGATGGCGTTCCCGTAGAGCCAGAGGCTCTGAAGCTTCGTCAGGTTAGAAATCTCCTCCGGGATGGCCGTCAGCTTGTTCCTGTGCGCGTGCAGGGTCTCCAGGTTCTCCAACTGCCCGATGGTGGCCGGAAGTGACGTCAGGACGTTGTTGTCCACGGCCAGGACCGTGAGTTGTGTGAGGTTGCCGATGGCATCTGGGATGACCTGTAAAATTGACCTCCTTTGTTTTAAAAACGATCTAAATGTATTAGTTTCCCTTACTATATCTTTGTTTCCGTTAATATCCCGAGGCGAATATGGTGTGATAAAAACTTGTCAGTTGCTATAACCACCGAATCATGCCATCGAGTGAGCGCAGTTCAATTACTATATAAGTCTCATGATATTCATTTATTTGTATTAGTTTTCTTAGTTATATCTTTCTTTTCCGTTAATTCTTTTTCAATTATCATATTAACTTCATGACTATCATTTGTATCCTTACTTAGTTAGTAAGGAGGAGGGCCTTGTACAAGCCCTACCCCTCCTGCTCAATGGTTTTCTTTTATGTAATTTTCTATTCATTCTGGTTGTTTTTTCAAACATGCGCGAATAAACAACCAACCAACCAACCAAACAAACCTTGCACTTGTTGCCGTGCAGTTGTCCCATGTAGAGGCGCTGCAGGGTGGTGAGGGCGCAGATCTGTTTAGGAAAGCGGGAGAACTGGTTACTGCTGGCGTCCAGCGTCGTCAGGTCCCCTAAGTTGACAATGGCATCGTCCAGGCTGGTCAGAATGTTCCCGTGCAGGTTCAACGTCCGGAGGTTCCGGAGGAAGCAAACCTGTGTTTACAGACAAAAATGGTCACATCATCACATAGCGCACCATGTATCCAATCAGCACCAAGGTCAGTGGCAATGTCGGAACCAATCAACGAACAGCAACCAGGGTAATCTGAATCTGTTCACCAATCAGCACCAAGGACAGGGACAATGTAGGAACCAATCAAAGAAAAGCAGTCAGGTTAACCAATCAGCACCAAGGGCAGGAGCAATGTAGGAACCAATCAACAAAAAGCAGTCAGGACAACCAATCAGCACCAAGGACAGGGATATTGTAGGAACCAATCAACGGAAAGCAGCCAGGCTAACCAATCAGCACCAAGGACAGGGACAATGTAGGAACCAATCAACGAAAAGCAGTAAAACCAGACTAAGCAATCAGCACCAAGGACAGGGACGATGTATGAACGTTAACCAATGAAAAGCAGTCAGTTGAACCGATCAGCACCAAGGACAGGGGCAATGTAGGAACCAATCAACGAAAAGTATTCAGGCTAACCAATCAGCACCAAGGACAAGGACAATGTAGGAACCAGTCAACGACAGATCTAGGGCTCCAAGACTGAAGCGTTCTTGAAATTGGCCAGGTATTGCACAAAGGAAAATTTTACATATATACTAGTAGCACAAACAAAAAAAGGCGATTTTAAGTAAAAGCTTTATGTGGAATCTGTGGTTTAGCTCAAAATTTGGGTTGTTGCGATCTACTCACCGCAATAGGCAGGGTGGTGAGGCTCAGTCTCCTCAGCCACAGTTTCCTCAGTTTTATCAGCTTCCCGATGTCTGAAGGCAGACTGGTGAAGTCGTTCTCGCCCAGGTTTAGGTCCCTCAGCTGCGCCATCTTCAGCAGAACCTCAGGGAAGGTCCGTAGTTTGTTCCTGTTGAGGTCCAGCCGGACCACTTCCGTTAGCCTCGTCAGGTCCTCCGGTAGCGATGTCAGCAGGTTGTCGGAGATGTACAGATGTTGGAGCTGCGTTGTCAACACAAAAACGCCTGGATTGCACGATATGTTTACCTTCACATAGGAAAGGCCTAGCTCATCAAACTACTACTACTGTTCTGTTTACTCTTACACAAACGGCCCCTCCAGTTATGTCCTGCAACTTGCCACATAATGTAATTTAAAATATAAAATAAGCCAACACCACAGGGTGTCTGCTACAGCACCGGCTACCATGGTGACAGCCGTCGGGTCCAGGCCATTGGCATTTTTGTTTGGAGAAACGGAAGAAGCACCGATTGCAGCTGCATTCCGTCCTGACTCAGAGCAGAACACAGTGTATGAATTAAACAAACAAACAAACAAAGAACAAACAAACCTCAGTTAGCGTGAAGAGCTCCTCCGGGAGCGAGTGTAGAGCCCTGCCCTGGATGTTTAGCGCAGTCACCGCCGGGTTCCCTCCCGTGTACATCTGTTCTCGCAGGGACAGCTCCTCCCCTTCGTCCGTGACCTTCAGACAGGCGGAGTCCACCCTCCCCACCTGATCTCCACACACAACCGTCCACTGTCCTGTAGGCAGCTGTTCTATCACCCGGACCTCCTCCCCTCCAGCTAAACTGAGCTGGTACGGCCCGCTGGCCCGGTGTGGCTTGACCACCTGCGCGGCAAGAGTGCGAACCAGAGGGCTGGTTCTAGGAGGCTTGACCTTGAAGTCGTGTATTTCGTACTTGACCCTGAGCGCGGCAGAGTCGACCTTGACCGCGTGAGTTCCGTGGACGATGGTCCACTGGGACCCCTCCTGGCTGGTGACCAGTACCTCGTCTCCCGGTTGGAGGATGTAGTCTTGATAGGTCCTGACAGGAGTCACAGCTGTGGCCAGGAAAGTGCGGATCGTAGGGGCACCGATATCTGTAAAATTGTAAAAAATTTGTAAAAACTGTAAAAAAAAAAAGAAGAATCAAACCATTGCGTTGTGTGGGGTAGTGTGGTGTAACGGCAGAGTGCTCTACTCGGAACCAAGAGGTCCTGGGCTCGAGTCCTGACATACCACCGATCTTGTGCCCTTTGGAAAGACTTTCCTCACTTAACTCAAGTGAAAATGAGTTTCGTCCTGCCTGTCCTGTATTTGTTCTCTGCGTTGGTGGTGGCATAAAATAAGTTGATATAACTTGAGTGTGTCGTCACCACGTCTAGTCATGAAATGTTGGAATAATAAAAAAAAACATTGCATTCTTAATCTACAAGTATTTGGTTACATATGTGATTACGAGTATACATGGCCATAGAGAGGTTTTAAACATTCACTCCTTCAAACACAGGCCGATGCACCATATTTTCAACTCAAACTATAACCGTCTTCATAAGTGGATGACCCACAAAAGGCCACAACTACGGTCACGTGACCGCAATGGGCGCATAGTGCATTCATTCGAATGCTGTTCTGAAGTCTGTGTACCTGTTTTTTCATCTTCATCCTGTGACTGCTGCTGTCCATTCGATGACTCTTGATCTCCGTTACTATCGTCTCCGTTACTCTCATCTGCAGTACTCAGAAGTTCCGCTAGGTGTCCCTGCTCTGTCTCCATGAGCGCCTCTGAGAACTTGGTGAGGGTGTCTCCTTCCCGCGTGGTCAGCATCTGGAGCAGCGACCTCACCTGGTCCTCTCGTGTTCCTAGTGCCTGGACAAACAGACATGAAACACTGAGCCCACCCCAGCTATCATTACTATACAATTACTACTCTCCTCGTAACATTACAAAACCCAAACATCATAGAAAAAGTGGGATCATTCGTCTTCCACTGTCTGAAAAAGAACCCATCAAGTTAAAATTTAGTGTTTCGTAGTTAGAGTAGTCACATACTATATTGTGATCCATTGTCCATCCTTTATTGCCATATTGCAATTAGCTACGGGTAGGAACTTGAAATAAAACTTTTTATGATAAAATATATTCTTACATAGTAAAGCATTTAAATACCCATGTGAAGTATGTATGAATGGGTAGGTTGTTCTCATTCAGGTATCCGTATAAGGTATAGATGACAATATGCCTCCGCCCCCAAGGCGTCACCAAAAAGAGGAAACTATATTCTAAATATGGTATACCCTACCATACTACTTAGCGTAGCACTATATAGACGCTGACCTTCATTTCTTTCAGAGCCTTGAAGTCGAAAACACCTTTGGATGCCAGCGCAATGAAGAGATCATCGACCTGCAGTTCACCCACAAACCGCTGAGTGTGCTTTTTCAGGACCGCGCGGTCGGCGTCATCCATGGTGAGGCCTTTGTAGAAAAATGCGTGTTATTTAAAATTGCACATCTTATTTATGTATATATGATCAATGAACTTAGTGTCAGCGCTACCCATAGAGCACCGCATCCCCAGCATGCAATGGGAACTGTGACAAAGGTCAATGACCTGCCTCAAGGCATACTCACGGTACTTTCATATTCGCAGTTTTCGCGGACACTTCTGTACCGCGAATTTATCATTACCGCCACCGCGAACATTATAATAGTCCCGCGAACAGGTCCATTTGTCCCAGACAGCGAAATTTTGCTACCGCAAATATCAAGTGATTTACAGTAGGCACTAGTGACGACAATAATAGTTACAGCATGAAGGCGTGAGTTGTTCAGCCGGACTGACAACTTTCGTCAGACATGGCGTGTTACAACTGGTTAGAGCTAGCAACCATTAGGCACAAGGTCACTGTTCTTCAAAATGGGACCTCTAAGAATGATACTGTATGAAGACATCTTGAGAAAAGTTCATTATTGGTGGTAACAAAAGGCAAGCAAGCATTAACCCCTTGGTTGCCTTTTTACATCAGGAGAACCTAAAAATTTTTTTTCAGAGAATTGGGACAAAAATGTTTTCAAGCTTGCAAAAATTTTTCATGTGGAAGGTTTTGACTTTGTTTTTAGTACTAACGCACAATTTCTTCACAAGTTTAGTTCTTGTATATTATCTTTAAACATGGCAAACGACGCTTCCATGCAAAAATACCACAGGAAAATATGGGTGTCTCCGTACAGAGTATAACGTCATCTCTGTCCCTAGATTACAAACTCCTCATAAATTACAGAGGTCCAAAGCTGTCCCTCAAGGACAGGGTCTGAATTTAGAGTTAAGACAGTGAAAGCTTGTCGTTAGCCTTACCTTACAAGCAACCTCCTCAGATATTAGTCAGTTAAGATGTTGTTTACAGCTGTACACTGACTTGTTGGTAGATGTAATTATGCAGGAACAAATCTGTCTGTATTAGAGACATGTCACTTCCCCTTCAGGACTCTTCCACTTCTGGGGTGGGACGAAAAACTATGCTCTTATTTTTCACTTTCATTTACTGGACATCAAAATAATTTTCTATTCTATACCAACATTTCTATATTAAGTGCAATTCCTGTTGATTTTACTGCACTGTCTTAAGGGGATAGTAGACAGAGTAGTATCCGTATCTTAAGAATTGTAACCCCCTTTTCTTTAACAAAAACTAATAACCCCCTTTTCTGAGGTCTAGAATGGTACAACCTTCTTCTGTCTGCCCCTTTAAATTGGGCAATGGCTCCAGGGTCAAATCGCCTACGGGAAATTCCAAGTAGATTATACATGAAGGTTTGTGTAGAGAACTGGGTGGGTCCTATAAGCTCAGGCGTTGTGCATGTGTGTTTGTTTGTACTATAATTAGGCCATGTTCATTTGATTATATGGATGACATCCTCTGGGAAGCCCAAAACTGACGTGAGCGTGCAAATAAAAAAAGTTTGGGAAAAAAAAGTTCCTTCATTATGAAATCTACGTGGTCATAAAGGTTGAACAAATGACTAAACATACAGAGAATATATTGGTATGGGGAATAATAGTAAACTCTTCATTTTCATTTCTTCTCATTTTCTTTACCCAGAATTGATTTCAGCATTCTATGACATTAGTATCGTTTTCCAATACTTGCAACATACGACATAAATTCGCTGATTTTGTACGATTTGCAGTTCTGTCAAAAACTTTTTTGGAAAGGGGTGAAAATTCATGCGTGTGTGGATGTCATCCATATAATCAAATCAACATGGCCTTACAACAATAATCGCCTTGTGACAAGGGTCATGTTTCAACACTTAGAGATGGGGGGAGGAAATACAAGTATGACTCATCTATGGACTGTTCCATAGTAAAAGTCATAGGAGGGGGTGTCTTTAGTTTTTTTGTTGAACGACAAAGGGTGCTGAGTAAAATTGAAAAGTCTAATGGTGGGCTAGAAAAAATCAGGCCTTCAGTTAGTAAATGCCCGCAGTCATTAAAACATGACTTACATGACTCGGATTTATGTATATATGATTTCTGTACCTATGTTTATGTTCATGTTTTGGTGTCTCATAAACCCATATGGGCTGGGCGACAAAAGTCGCAAGACACCTAAATAAAAATTCATTCACTCATTCATTCATACATGAGCCACTTACTACACAAGAAAATCTAGCTGTACTATCAGTATAAGAGACAAAAAACTACAAACTTGTACATAAATAGATCTAATAATGATGATAAAAAGTCAGCTTGAATACAGTATTTTTTTACTTTATTCTAATCCTTGATAGGCTACATTGCAAAGTTCAAAATGAAGCTTTCAATTAAACTTAATGTAATTTTACCCAAGCTAAGATAATACTACAACTACATCCATGCCAGCACAGCATATCAATGATTTAAACAAATCATAAGTAACAGTTATCAAAAGTTGCAACAAAAAAAGGAGGGTACAAATTAGCCTCGAGGACCACTGGCTCCAATGCAATGGCAAGTACAAGTACATTTTAGCAGCAGCTGCACATTTGCTAACATATAGAAAAGAATGAACAGTTACTTTAATTTTCCTCCTACAGATTTCTTGGAATGAATTCTTTAAAGTCAAATAACCTCACTTTTGCATCAAAATATCTTAAACAGTATATGCTTATTTTTCTTTTTAATTTTTCTAGTTTTTATGATACTCTTACATCATTGTTGTTTTTTGGTTTCTTTCTTTTTGTTTCTTTGTTAGCTTGTGTATTATTGTAGCTCCCAAAGTTATGCGCTACCATGGCAATAAAAGGCATAGTCCTTTAAGGGTAAAGCAAACTCCCTAGCACGTTTCTTTCAAACTGCACAGTACAAAACAAGTAAGTCAATACTAAGGCTAAAGTGTTGATGTGTCAATCAAAAAAATGCCCCTTCCCCTATCCTGGTTTTAATCCGTGACCATCCTTCAAGCAACACCAACAGATTGCTGCAAGGAGAATTTATTTCAAAGCTAAACTTTCACCATATTGGTGTCCTGATTTGCATCTCAATAGATTGTACCTCAAGTGTTACTGACACATCACATCCCCCTTGTCCAGTACTGGAACACTTCGCTGGTCACACTGGTACCCGCCTGGTACAGTGCAGTGACTTTTACATCATATCGACTCCTGCTGTTGAGACCATCCAGTATGTACTCCAGTCCCATGATGTTAGAGATCTCTCCCCAGTCATCATTGGTCTGTATCTGGTAGGAAGACCTGGCAGCCAGCCTATATGAAGAACAACTTTATTGCACGACAATTGTTATAGTTATACATGGTACAATGTATGGCAACGACTATTTAACCATGGAGCTATAATTTGAGATGATTGAACATAGTACAAAAAACTAGAGAAGTAACATTTGCAAAGCAAATGCATAATGTTTACCTTCACACATGGTCTGCTCAGTTAAGTCTTACTCAAACACATTCACATAGTACATGTACTACTAGTATATGGTGACAGGAGCAGAGCAGACTGTGAAATTGCAACATTATGTAACCCAACACCAGTCACCATGGTGACAGACGTCAACAAATCATGTCATTGGTCAGGTCATAGGTCACTGTTTGGAGAAGAAGAAGAAGAGGAAGAAACAGAGCAAAAAACGAATATGTTTTCCTTCGGTAAACATAAAAAAGAAAAGGGTGTAGAATGAAAATTAACATCCTAGTTATTAAACATCAAGAGCTAATACAGTTAACAGTATACAATCAAGAAGGGCTAATCACGAGTTTCTTAATTTTTTCTGATAACAAAACAGTCTTTCATGTATTTACCTACTAGTACTACAGTATTTTTGCTTTGTAATAGTTGTCGCATTTGAATGTATGTATAAATTTGTCCATTATTAAGCATCGAGTCTGTTGAAAGCTATTGTACTAGATTGGATAAGTGATTACCTATAGGAGAGCAGGTAGTAGATGATCTTCAGGTCCCCCAGGTTGTAGTCACACCACTTGATCTGGATGGAAGAGCCGGTGGCATTGCCTGCCTGGAGAACTAGGGGGAGGGGGGCTGGGAGATGCAGGTATGTTAGACAAAAACATTCTGTATCTGTATAGCTGGTATAACCGCCCATCGGCGTAACACACCAGCTTTGCAGGCACGCGGCGCGGCGGCAGCTGGCTATATCACACCGAACGACTTGTTACTCTCAATCTTTGCACATTTAATTGCAGGAGTTGTTTAAAGCTTTCTAGTGATGATGCCCCAACTGTGCTTGGTGACAACGAGTTCCAGCGATAGTTCTAGGAAAGAATGAATTCTTTAACCTCAATCCTTGGTACTTGAAGGCATGGCTATTTGTCGTTCTCTTCTGGGCTGGTATTAGGTACTTAGTAATTGGGACGTCCACCAGTTTATTAGTCATTTTGTACATCATGCATAGTCTGGACATTTTTCTTCTGTCTTCCAGTGACACCCACTGTAGGTTTCCTTTCATTTCCGTGACACTAGCACCTCTTTCATAGTTGTTCACACAGAATCTTGCAGCTTGATTCTGTACCCTTTCCAGTTTGTCTTTGTCTTTCTTTGTATATGGATCCCATACTTTCGCTGCATATTCAGGGTTCGGTCTTACAAGTGACGTGTATGCAAGTGATTTTACTTATTTTGACTTACGTTTAGTGAAGAGTTCCACAGTTTCGGGTGGAGAAGGCCCACACTTGTTGTTAGCACAGATCTGGAAGATGTACTTAGTACTGGGCCTGAGGTCTGTGAAGATCTGGTAGGGCTGTGGACATGTCACCTTCGCTATCTCCTCTGTCCACGATAGCGTTTTGATCAGGCACGTGATGGTGTAGCTATCTGTGGTGAGGGTAGAAACATTTCATGCTAGAGAGAGTAAGCCAGAAGGCTGAAACATTGGTGAAGGTTAGACATCCAGGTAATAAGATATGCCAATTAATTAGAAACAGTCACTCAATCCAAAATCATATCCAGTTGTTTTAGTAACTGTTTTTTGGTGCACCAGAAGGCTAAAATTTAAAAAGTACATTTAGAAAGTACATTTAATGATTTACTAACTTTTAGCATTAAAATCAATCTAGATTTTTTAATTATGTTTAATGTGTTTGCCATTGACAAGTACATAGTCTGTAGTATTAAATAATAAACTTTACAATTGTACAAGGTACAAAATATGGAAACTACGGCTACATAGCTACAATTCCATAAGACCAATCTACCTAGTAAGGGATGAAAATGGGCTTATACAATCATTGGAGGAGTATCTATGTCCAGACATTCTTTAACAAATTTTTCTATGTATGTCATGCATGGGATGTCATTATACATATCTGTAGCAGCATTGTGCTTAATAATATACTTACCAACGACACCTTTAGTCTTAGGCTGCCAGTGCAGGATAGCTTTCCCACTGGTGGCATGGCAGGCCTCTCTCAGGATTTCTACTGGTCCTGGGGCTGGGAAAACAAACAGTACTGTAGGTGCTTACTGCTTCACCACAGAAGCTTATCTTGCTAACAAACCTTTGAGGCCCATTCAAAAAGCAATTGTTTTAAAGATAGATAGCATCACGACATCACAATAATACAATACTGCTCTAGCCAATAGGTCCAGGTGTGTTGAGTTCCTTATGTACTCAGCAGAAACTAGGAAAGAAGAAAACACAAATTTCTTAATTCCACATGAAGGCATTTCAGCACCATCGCCACCTGCCATGTCCACAAGCGCCACCGTTTGATCCTTTGAAGAACTGCAGGGAAGGGGCCAGCTGAGCACCACACATGCCTTATGCAAACCGAGACAGTTCTGTTATGACCTGTCCCAAAGCCTTTTCAATCCCTTTATATGCCTAGCCTCTATCAGGCTTCGGGAGGCAGCTGGAAAGAGTAGAAACTGGCCAAAATAGAGAGATAATAAGCCAAGAAAGTTGGTCTGATAGTGCAGTTTGCCGTACATGAAATGTACTCCCTATCGGACCAACTTCCTTGGCATGTTATCTCTCTATTTTAGCCAATTTTTGCTCTTTCCAGCTGCTTCCCGAAGCCTGATAGAGGCTATTATTTGCCCCACTGCTGAACCGACATCCTGTAAACTGCCCCCTAGCAGTTTGTCCCCACACTGCAGCCTGCTGTCCTGTACCTGCCAGGAAGCCCAGTTGTGTGACCTGTTGTCTGATTTCATCCAGGTTGAGGAGGAAGGAGTCAAACAGGATGGAGGCCTGGGTAGCTCGCTCAGGGATGGCCAGGAGGGACTGTCCAATTCTTCATGACAGTAAGACGACATGGACTTAACATGGCCCAAAATTTTATACAAGCAATTCCTAGAGATAGCTTGCCAAGGTGTTTATGAAAAAAGTACATTTTGTGACAATTAAAAGTTTTAAAAGTTAACATAATACTATTACTTGGCAATATTGCTAACTTGTTACTAGTTAATATATTATTTGTAAAGAGTAAAAAAAAAATGGATTTTGATTATGCATACCTTCCATCCACCTCTCTCACACTCTGTAAGGAAAATAAGGGCAGTTAACGGCATTCATTTTTGTGTAATTCGCGGGAATATGACGTGGGGAGGTGAACAATCACCTGTTTTGTCTCCCCTCCATCTTGTTATGGTAAATCCAAATAAAGAAATTTATATTACTATTGATAGAATACCCACCCAACAGATGTATTTAAAATGCATCGATATCTAGCATTTGCGTGACTTTATAGAGCAGACATAAAGATGTAGATGATACAATAAAATGTCCTGTGTATTCATTTCTTCATTTATTTACTCCATTCTTTCGATCCTTCAGCTGGATGTACCTGTAGGAAGCTGGCATGGTCCTCTTCCTTGAGTGCTTCATTAGCGTACATCATGAGGGCGTCCATCTTCTTCACCTGGTCCTCGTGGGTGGCCAGTTCTACCTGCAGCAGCTGGGTAACACATAAAGTCAGTAAACTAACAACATTACCACTTTTTACTCATTCACTCACTCGCTGACTCACTCATTCACTGACTCACCCACCCTCACACTCACTCACTCACTACTTTTTCACGGTTATTTTATGTTTGCGGTTTTCACACTCACTTCTGTACCACCATTACCGTTAACAAATAATTTGCTGGCTTTCTTTATTCTGCACCCAATGCCACTGTGAAGATACTTGCGTGAACACCTCCTTTTTTCTCAAACTGTGAACTTTTGCTACCGTAGCTAGCCTGGGTACCATCTGGATTTTCGCTCTGCAATGTTTGACAAAGTCACAAGTGTAATGCGTACCAAAAATCCGGATGGTACCCAGACTAGCTACCGTGAACATAAGTCAGTTTTCCCGTCTCTTGGGGTTTAGACGTGCTTGTACACTGATGCTGAGGCATTTTATTATTCTATCACGAACCAAGGATACATGAGGTAGTGAGTCCCAAAGGTTCAATCCTTACCTCCAGTTGTACCTCCTTCTCCTGTTCCACCTCCCTCAGCATGGCGTCTCTCCTGTTCTGTAAGTTTCTGCAAAGTTCCTCGATCGCTGACGAGAGATGAGACTTCAGACCATCGCTGTTCCTCTAAAGGACATGAGAAAAGGTACAAGAAAGGTCTGTTTAACGTAAGAACTTTTGTTCCTACACAAATAATTGTTCTCATCATTCTAGAGCCTTCGAGCAGTCACCCTGGTCTTCTTCAATAGACTGACCCAGTGAGACTTGACACTTCAGAGAAGCCATGTGACAAGTCTCACTGGGTCAGTCTACTGAAGAAGACCAGAGTGACCGGTCAAAAGCTCTAGGTGATAATGTTTCTTTGTGTTGGATCAATAGTTTTAACTTTAAACAAACCTATGACAAATTTAATGTAATTGTAACTTACATTAATGACTATCCCATGAATCTATTCTTTACATCTAGTCAAATTCCTCACCTCTAGTTCAGTGATGGTCTGTTTGACTTTGGTCACAAACACACCCAGTTCCTGTAACTCCTGTTCCAGTCTGGACACACTGTTGGCCACTGATTCCTGAGGTGAAACAGAACATCTTTTTTTGTTAATTTTGTAGTAGACTGGTAAACTGCAAAGGTTTTTTCATAGTTTAACTTTTGCAGCTGACACAATTTTGTAGCAAAGTTAATAACTGTAACAAAACTGTTTCAGCTGCAAAGTTAAAACTCTGAAAAAAAACTTGGCAATTTGCCCTTCTACTACCATATTAATCAAAGTCAGTCTGTTCGTAATACATTAGAAATGAATATCGCTGTCATCTGCACTGAACAGGTTACTGTGAAAATATGGGAATAAAACCACTACAAATACTTCCAGATAGGGAACAGTACCTTTTTCTGCCTGTACATCTGTGCAAGAGCTGCCACCTTGTGTTCGCTGTGTTTGCCCACCAGTTTACACAGGGCACAGATGGGCATCTCATCCACACAACAGAACATGTTCAACTTCTCATCCTCGTGGTCAGGACAAGTCAGGACCTACAGAACACAACAGAACATGTTCAACTTCTCATCCTCATAGTCAGGGCATGTTAGAACCTACAAAACACACACATGGAGACAAGTCAAGGTAACTATAAACTTTAAGGCCCTATACAATTATAGCCTTTAAATATTTACCTTCACCTGGTCTAACCAAACAAATTACTGCAGCACTGTTAATTCTTACTCAAACGCATTCATATACATTGTATACGGTGTCCAGCCCCTGCAACTCTGTCCTGCTACATAATGTAACCCGAGGGTTGTCTACTACAGCACCAGTTACCATGGCGACAGACTTCTGGTACAGGTCATTGACCTTATTTGTTTGGAGAATAAGATGAAGAAACAAAGCAAAAACAAATTGAATATGTTTTCTTTCTGCGAAGGTAAACCGTAAACATAAATATCTGACATCAACTTATAAATGAACTTCCCTACTTATTGGTAATACATTTTTGTGAATCGTTTTCATATATATTGTTGCACCTTTCGTTTGGCCTGTTGTGGTTCTACCAGCTTGTGCCTGGTGAAAGCCTTCTTGTTGCTGGGATGAGTGGTCCTCACACAGTTGTCACAGTAGGAGATCTGACATGTCAGGCAGGTTTTCGTAGCTGTGGGAGGGGGGTCCGCATCACACACATCACACAGCACAGGCGACGGTTTGGTGCCCTTGGCCAGATCTCGATACCTGAACCAATATACAGTAAGGTATAAAAACAACCTAAAGAACTGTGTGTAATAATTATTAATTTTCTATATTATAACTAGAAAGGTAACATTTGCAAAGCAAATGCATAATGTTTACCTTCGCATTATGGTCTGCTCTGTTCATTCTTACTCAAACACATTTATATACATGTATATGGTCAGACAGGAGTCTAAATTCCTCTTGCTATAAAATTGCAACATGATGTAACCAAACACTAGTTACCATGGTGACAGACATCTGGTTCAGGTCATTGACCTTTTGTATTTGGAGAAGAGTAAACTGAGGAAAAACAATATGTTTCCTTTGGTAAACATAATGATATGCTATAAACATCATACATCATGACTACTAATAACTTATAACTCCAATATGTCATATTCTATTTTTCAAACTTTATTAAAAAGATACCTTTCAATGATGTTCTCCAGTGTGATGTTCCTACGCAGACTTTCCAGTCCTCTGCCTGACTCAAACTCCACGTCTTTTCTACATGTTGGACAGGGGAAACTTGTAGGCTCTACATCATCATCATCCTCCTCATCACTTCTAAAATCTTCCAAAACAGCATCTTCGGTTGCTTCTTCCTCTTGGATGCCTTCATCGAAATCTTTGTCATCCACCGTCAAGGCAGCAGCTTTTTTAGCTGCTTCTTCAACTGGAAGTTCTTCGCCGTTTTCATAAAACTTCAAGGCCGCTTTTAGGTATTCTTGAGATTCTGCGATGTTTGTTTTGATGTCTTCGATGTCCTGACTGGTGGGAGTTTTGTTCCCATTGTCCGTGTCAGGTGAGCTGGCTGGACTGGCTCCTTCAGCTGAATCACTTTCCAGTTCAGCTGTCTGAGCGATTTCTCTGTCAGGTGCAGGGGTGTCCAGGTCACAGTCTTGAGGGTTTTCTTCGTCTGTTGGTTCATCTGTGGATTCAACCTCTGCCTCTGTTTCTTCTTCCCTTTCAGGTGCAGTTGTTGTTTCAGGTGCTGTTGTTGCTTCAGGTGCACTTGTTGTTTCAGGTGCAGTTGTTGTTTCAGGTGCATTTCTTCCTTCAGGCGCGCTTGTTGCTCCAGATGCATTTGTTGTTACAGGTGCACTTGTTGTTACAGGTGCACTTGCTGTTTCAGTTGTAGTTGTGGCTTCAGCTGTTGGCTCTACTACGTCATCTTCAGTTTTATCTTCATCTGATTCAACAAACTCAACGTTTTCTTCTTCCCCATCCGGCTCTAAGGAATCTGTATCCACATCTTCCTCCAAAATGTCATCCTCAGCTTCTGTTTGAGTCTCTGACGCTTGAGGAATTGAAGTCTCTGGTTCGGTGGCCTTTTTGCCCTGCAGAAAATGGTGGATGGAAATGAAACGCCTGTGAACGTCAACTGTACTCAAGATCATCATGAACGTTAGCCCCACAATGACTTGCAGGCTGTAGGAGGCAGTTTTGTACAACACTGTCATGACATATACAGCTGAGTGTTTTAGCCGGCAAAGGAAGCACATTGGGACACATATTTTGGCACTGGGAAAATGCTTTTTGTTGTTGTTACAACTTACAGTAGTATTCTGACTGTGAGTACTTGCCTGGGGGTGTACAGCCAGTAGGTGTGGTTCTAATTTTCCACTGGTCTGTCTCCCGAACAAAGCTTTTCAAACATTACCAACACTTGGGGTGACCTTCTCGGGCAAAATTATCTTCAAAACACCAGATTAAATATGATAAAAGGGCAATCAGTACCATGTAATGTAGGTAATATTTTCTACAAGGTGTCCTATTGTTTTGTGAACTTACATGTAGAAAAGTTCTTTGTTACTTTTTTTACTGTGTGAAACAATTGATTGGGACAACCCAAACCGGTTCTTTTGCACAGCTAGGTCAGGTCTCTATTTGTAAATTAAAGCTTTGCGTTGTAAATTATTAAATTGCCAATGGTCATAAATGCTACAGACAACGGTTGAAGACAACAATAGAATTTAGAACAATAGAAGTTACAAACATCAGAAAATCAGCTGAAGATAATTATCATTACCTGTAGTCTAAGAGTTAACTTTGTACATTTTAAGCTATCAACCTATTTTGACCTTAAAATGAATCTTTACCAAAGCTGTACACTTTTGACTTAGTATATCAACAATTATCACATCTGCAAATGTCCAGCACACACTTAAAGCTCCTTGTCACAACTAATCCTTTGATTATCATTTGTTAAACTGTGATCTTTTAAAGAGAAAGTTATCTTGAATCAGTTAAGCTAAAATGAACTCAGTTGAGCTACTCTTCCACTGGTCATAACAGTTAAGACAGACACTATGTATTAGGATATACAGGTTCATAGTATTGGGAAAACTACGTAGCTCTTTTCAACAAGTACATGTGCAAATTAAACATTGGACGACAGATTAACGCTCTATATAGCTATGGACTGCGACCCTTTTCAGTACCATGCATGTTGGGTAAGCAACACAGCCGGGATTTGAACTCCTAACCTCTTGGTCCAGAGGTCCACTAGACTTCACACGCTACTTATTTACAAGTTATATCAAAAACAACAATAGGTATTGTAAAATCTTGATTTTTAGTTATGGCTCCCAAGAATTGTTGCAACCCAACGAAGAAAAAATAGTAACATTTAGCTAAATATGTAGAATAATTTGCCAGAGGTGTTTTCATTTTCTGAGGGAAAATGTTACCCTTGCTAGCCAATTGTTGACTGTCTGTATTTTCAAATCGAATTTGAGCTATAATTTGAGCTAAATTTGACCCTGAACACTGCTGAATCACCTTTTTCTGCGCGGAGAGTAGAATTTCCTCTGCACATCTCTGACACAGGTTGTGTAGACAAGGCAGGAGTAGGGGTGTATTGTACAACTCCAGACACACAGGACAGGTCAACTCACTTTCTAATGCCTCCATCATTCTTCTTCCAAATCTGCCATGTAAAAACAAGTCAGTTTAGAGAGGGACAGGGTAAACAGAGTAATTTTACGGAATACAGTACAATTTTACTAGCATACAGTGCAATTTTAAGGAATACAGTGCAATAGTAATACTGTAGTATACAGTGCAATTTTACTAGTATACAGGGGTGCCTAATTCATACTATCTAATACAATTGCACTGTATTCCATAGAATTGCACTGTATACTAATACGATTGCACTGTATTCCATAAAATTGCACTGTATACTGATACAATTGTACTGTATTCCGTTAAATTGCACTGTATTCCGTAAAATTGCACTGCATTCCATAAAATTGCACTGTATAGGTACTCTGGCACCCCTGAGCTCGAGGGATAGCCTCCTTTGCAGACTTTAAATATGTCACTGTACAAACCACAATCAGTTAGACTTAGAGGGATAGCCTCCTTTGCACTTCTTAGAGTAGTTGGAGCAGGTTTTGTTTTTTGGGTGGGCGTCATTGATACTGTATACATTATAATGGAAATACATGTAGAACATTTTAACCCTGGTCCTGTATTAAAGATAAAGCAAGTACTCTGAAAAGTTACACTGAAAAGTACATTCAGTAACAACACATACATGTACATGTACAAGACCAAGTCTTGTGCAAAGTAAGGATCTTTAAAAATGTTACAAGCTTTGAATACTCTGCAAGAGGTCAACAACTGCTTTATATTTTGCAAAAGTATTTGAACAACTTGTCAATGTCACAGTAGTTAAACCAGTATATAAACATGTACTTACATAGGTGGCTCAGTTAGTGTACTGCATTTTCAGATGGTACACACACCATGGTATAGGTGTTTCTTAGCTGTCCTCCCTCAAAAAACTTGCATTGCATTTGTCTGTTCGCCACAGAAAGCCAACGAACAAATTGACGTTGTCCAACAAGAATGGCAACAAGTCAAGGGTCATAGTTTGTTCTCAAATACGCCCTGCAAGGTAATTGGTCGCCTTCAGAAATTTGAAGTAAAAACCCTGAGGGTTCATCTGACCTGGTTAACAAAAGGACACTAACCTCTCTCTCCTGTATAAATGGTAAAAACATTGATCAAAGTGTGTTTCATATTATTTTTCAACAAATTTGACTTTCTTTTTGCACAAATTAGTTCTTTTCCAGCTCATTGGTCAGTCAGTGTAATGTAATCAGTTACTGGTGTGTTGTGCTGAAGGGCGGTTATACTGGCTATACAGATACAGCTAAAGTGATTCATCATTGTCAAATGTCAATCATTTAACTGTTGCCATGGCAATTACCAGTACCCATGTAGAGGTGCAGGTCGACTAATGATTTTGGTAAGTAGTTCTAGTACTAAGTACTAAATAATATTGCCATCTGCTAGAATGCAGCCATTGATACTGTACAAATTATAACGCAAACTACATGATGCATATCAAGTATGTACACACTTGTATTTTGAAAAACAACATAACATGCATAACATACAATACAGAAATACTATATACAAGTCCTGTATCAAAATATCAACACTGATTTGTGCTACATCTGTATCTTTGAACACAAACAACAAACTGTATTATTATGAAAACTTCAATCACAGATTACATGAAAATATAAACAATCTTGTATCTACAGTATCTGATCTAACTTTGACCTAAACTTTGCCTAACACATTATGTGACTGCTGGTAACTCATTATACTGACTAATAGTGTTAATACTTGGGGATCTTTTTCTACAAGTTTGCCACTGTGCAACTCGAGATCTTTCTTTACACTGTTGTCTGAAATATCAAACATTATCCAAATCCTTGTAACAACAAATTTGAAGATGATACAGTTGTGTGGATGGTTAGTTTGAAGGAATGAGTTTTTCAGTGCTGTTATCTAGTCCTGATAGGCTTAGCGTAGATGGGCTCCACGTAATCAAAGATGACGAGAAACACCAGGGACAGGAGAGTAAAGATGACCATGAAGACTAGAAGCACTGTTCTCGGGATCACCATGTCATCTGAAAAACATGAAATTTTACCTCAAATATCACTCACACACTGTTCGCTTTATATGTCAGTTGTCAATGTTCTTGAACAAGAAGCAAGAAGCTTCAAATACATGTAGTTCTAAGCAAGGTACTGTAATCTCCAAGCAGATGCTACGGTGGCAAGACATTATCCAATTGGCCAGAGGAGTGTCCATTAGCCATCCATTGGGTGGCAAATGGATACTGTCTGGCTACTGGATACTGCCTGGCCAATTGGATACTGTCTTTTGCAGCCACCCAAACATCTGCTTGGAGATTAAGGTACTATTCTATAAATAAGAATAGGGAATTTTGCAAGACCATGAATATACTGTTCTATACAGCTTTGAATATGGTACTCTTCAAATGAGGTAGGAATAGCCTGGAATCCAGTCCTGTATGTTACATTTACATGTAGTCTCTCAACAGTTGCAATTGTGTTCAACTGTTTCAAGCAGACTACAGCTAACAAGATTATGATCCAGAGTCTAGGCTAAGACAGAGAACCTGGTCAAATCTAGCCTGGTTACCAGACTTCTGTATGCAGCACACAGCTTTTTTGCACTACTAGTACTACTTCTTCTTCTTCACTACCCTCTAACCACCCCTAAATGGGGTATCACTGAGGGGGGGAGGGAGCGGTATGCGGTTACGGCAGGGCGGCTTCTACCCTGGCTACTACTACTACTGATGTTATAGAAAACAGTGAAACCTGTATGCTGTCTTGTGAATGTCTGAGGACCAGGTTAAACCTTTTTACCTGTTATGACTGTTGCTTGTTCTGCCGCTGTCTCTGGCTGTCGTGGCAGTACCACAAGAATCACTGTCGTAATGACAGCAAGCGCAACAATACCAGCTGCCACATTCTGAAACGGACAAGATGTATGCACCATTACATTTTTACAAACAAAAATATCATTATTGTATCTCTATAGATAGTGTTTATCAACAGTAACAATGCTGCAAATTTCAAATGCAAAAAAAGACAATACCAACAAACCAAAAATCATAAAAATCTATTCAACCTCTTCAGTTTTCCCGTTTTGAAGCTTCTAACAAAATGCCCCTGCAGTTCCAAGAAAATCTGCTAGGGGGCCCAAATCAATAGTACCCACCTACATGTATTTCCAAACCCATATAGCCTGGTTACCAGACCTTAAAACCTAAACCCATATGCTACCCTAGGCTGAGTGTTGTCACCTAATCTTTTAACTGTCATTTGATTGATGGATGGATGCATCGTGCATGGTGAAAAAAGTTGTCTACTGTCTACCTTAAGAGCTCCTCCAGCCTTTGTAAAGGCAATGCACAGGAATAACGTCAGCACAATGATGACAGCTAGCAGGAACAGACCAGTCCCAACTCCAAGAACCCGGGCCATTGTAACTGTAACACTAACGTTAACAGTATACAATCCCAGTTGACGTTGCAGTCTGCAAGTTGCTTCTGAATCAGTTGGTAATATTAGTGCAAAGACTGGTCACTTGTTTGTATTCACATGTTCTGCAAGTAAAATAAAGTTTGTATGTTAGTAAAAAATGCATACTTTCATGTTAAGTTCTATCAAAACACTCCTTAATCCAAACAAGGTTATACGGACTTAAATCTCTTGGATCAAAACAAACGCCGTCACTGAGGTTTTGGCTACCATACAAAAACTCTAGTCCATTGATGTGATATAAATAATTACTAACTTTTCACAAATAACATGGTAGCATGGCCATTAGTCATTACAAAACATCTTCCCATAATATCCAGAAGCAGTGATTGTAGCAAATATTTGGAAACTTTCGCCAGAAAATACTGAACCTTTGTAATCAATTTACAACAGGAATATCAAACATATACAAATCAATACGTGCTTAAGAGTCTTCTGCTGCGATTGTTCATAACATAACCTGTTATGGTAATAGTATATCCTTATGTGTGGATTAAATATGAACTGAATTTCCCGCCCTCTAACTCTGAAAATAAAAACAACATTCCCTGAGAAAATAACAAAATCCATACACAACCATTGAATCATAATTCAGGGCACACCTCTAGAATCAGACGCTACAATAATTACAGCGATCAGAGGTGTTCCTTTTATATAATTTCAAGTTTAGACAGTGCCCCCCTCCCCACCGTACCGTGTGTTTCTGTTTTCACCTAAAGCATCTCACCTGCCACCATTCACCGCTTCTTCTTCCGGGCCGACTCACTCCGCACCAAGAAATATAACCCCTTAAAACTAATTTTTCTCCACAAAACACACAGTTTTTTCACAGTTTTTTCACCTCAAAATTTGGATTTTACATTTTGAATACAATAAAGGTATTTGAGGTGAAATATTTTGTCGTAATTATGAAATATTCAATGTTTTGTACGACATTGCGGATGGATACAAAATTGGCCTCTGACCTCTCAGCCGGGATTGTCAACTTTTCAGCGTTCTCGGGTTACATGTTTGGTCTGGGGATTCGAGAGTCCGGAAAAAAGCAGTGGGCTTTTCTTCTTCAAAATCACCACATTTTGGTGATTTGAAGGCGCTTTTATCGTTCAGAATATTCAGAGGAGATTCTGAGGGAGTTGTAGGAGTCGTGTATGGCGTATCAAGGCAAGGGAATGCCTGGGCACGTTCACAACTACCGGCCTGTCCAAGGACCGAGCGGCGGGCAGCCGTCCAACCAAGTGCCGAGGACCGTCCCTGGAGCTCCGCCTAGAACCGTGCCTGGGCAGCAACCGCGATCTCACCCCACACAAGCAGATGTTCGCACAAAATCTGTGCTAAAAGAAGCCGTCGATGCCGTGGTGAACAGTTTTGCTAAACACACACACGGCTATGGAAGAGGTGAGTGTTTTTTTGGGGTGGTACTGGTAGAGTTGGGGAGGGGGGCAGAGAACTAACTACACAAAAACAACAGTTGATTTTTGCACGAACACGCTATCCCGTTTCACAACCGATCGTTATGTTTGTCCTCTTGTCCATTTGGTAAGGATTATCACAAGCACTCCAGTTGCGGGGGAAAGTTTGAAGGGGGTTCTTTCACGAGAAAATGTTTTGTTTGGCAAAAATCCACCAAAAGTTATCAGACAGTTGCATTTAATTTTAAACATATGCTTGTAGCAAGATAAATCTAGAATAATGTTTGAACGTTTCAGTAGTCTGTATTCAGTTAAAAGAGTATAGTACAAACTACACACAAAATTAAAGTACGAAATAATCACATGCCTTACAGCTACCTGTATGCTTAATTCATGCCGACATTTACATATCTAAAGGTATTTTTCTTCCCCCTCATTGAGTGTGACTGGCTTTGATTTTTCTGCATACCAGAAGCCACTCAGCTCTTACCAATGGTTTCCTTTGTCCATCAGTTGTCTGGTGTTCCTGTCCATCAAGGTCGTAAAGGTTAATTGTTCTGGGTAATTAAGACCCAAATTTCACAAATTGCCTTGCTCGATTACATTGTGCACATACTAGTATTCTGTATTTTTCTGCCAACCAAAGAATGTTAACGTTACATTCTACCAGAAATATTATAGTGTTTGAACATTCCGGTAGATTTTCCGTTTCGTAACATTCTAATAGCATTTTTTCACAGAAAATAGAAAATAGCTGGTTTATCCCTAATAATAAAATTACTATTGATATTATATGTATATCAATAGTAATTTTACTGTAACTGCTGGTACTGTATTGAAGTGCATAGCTGCATTTCTAACATAGGAACCAACAGACCCTTATTGTTCAAAGGATTTCAGGAAGCGACAAGCATCCTCTCAGCTCTAGGGGGCTGAAACTGTATCCAATCCCTGATGTTTTGTACAATTGTCTGTGCTCAGTCATGTAGAGAGATCTCCAGATACAACAATAATCTTGTTTTGGTTTATGTAGTGAAGTAGAATTTACTTTAGATACTTTGAAGCAAAGTCATTACTAGTAGTACTCATGAAATGTAAATACTAGTAGACCTTTGCAGATGTGTCCATTTATATAATTATAACCTTGTTCTGAAAACACTTTACTGCAAAAACTGGTCCTACATTTTGTTTTGAGTGCTCCATTTTTGTCATTAAACCTGTTGTCCTTGATTATACATTGTATTTATAGTAAATGGCCTATAAATGACTTGTTTCTAATACCATACAACCTGAAATATTGCTAAAATTTAAAGTAAAAGTAGGTATCTTAAACGAGCTGCTTATAATCTTAATGAGGCCTGACTGAAAGCAGGCACCAGGTATGCCCTAATCCCAAGGAAGTCTTGTGTCAGCATGTCTGATTTGTGTACTCTCGGGGGATCTCTGTTGTTCTTCCACTTTACATGGTCTGTTAAATGTTACAGTCCACAAGGAAAAAGGATCCTGGCTTTCTGAATAAATTATGTGCTGATGCAGAATACTCCTTTGCCAAATATCTGTTGCCAAGTTATCAAGACTTAACTACATGGGTTGTGATACAAAATTCCATGTAAGCCCACAAATTTATCAAGCAGTGACGGCACATTGCAGCCTATAATTAAGAACCATTTTAACTTCTTTTCTCATGAATCATTGTTACGTGGACAGGTAAATGTCCAGGTGCACCCTAGCAGTCAGGCAAATCCTCCTTGTTAGCCCTGTCTTTTCTAATCTCCGTCCACATCTTTACAAGTACATACAGTACGTCACTGTACGTGTCTCCCAGGTCCCTAATTCTGTAGACTGTATGCACAACATGGAAGCCCCTTTCATGCCTTTGTGGAGCACTGTGACAGCTGGAGAGAAAGAGGCTGTTTATTTTTGTGTAAATTTTCTGTAGCTGAAACAGTCCCCTGCAAAGCCGGTCTCAAGTTTCTCATCTTCCATTTTAACAAAGATTTGTGTACAGAAAGGTAAAGCTGGGATGAGCAACTCAATTATTTCGGACTATTAAGTCTGTCAACGTGATTCCGTCCAGGTGTAGGTCTAGCATATAAGGTAAAAGCTCACAATTATTCAGTAATACAAAAAAAGGCAAGACCAATTCGTTTAATATACTATTATTGTGAATAGACAAGCATTTTGAAAACAAAATATAATGTAGTTCCAAGAAGATATACCCATATGCGAAGGCCTGTTTGGGGGGTCCCGACAACGCTCTACGCTGAATTCAGAAACCTCTCGATTATGCTTTCCAAGTGGCTACATCGCATTACATGGAATGTAACGTCGAATATGCTCTACGCAAAATGCGCCAATTACGCTCTACGTTGAATTAGAGCGGTCCATCTACGCTCTACGTAGAATTAAAATGGCCGATTATGCTCTACGGAAAAGGGCATGTGGGCCCCCATATACTAGCTAGAACTCATGAAAATTAGATTGTACACAAACACAAACTGGCATTAATAAACCTAACCTCCCTTCTGGAGGTGATTAGTAGCACTGATTACTGTCTATAGTCATTACCCTCACTCAGTCTGAGACTCTGAGACTCCTTTAAGTTTAAGGAATTCCTCCTGTTTCTGTCACCATGGGAGCTCTAACAGCTGTGGGGACTTTGTGCCCTTAAGACGTTAGAATCGCCACATTCCTCCACGCAGAAGTTCAATGTACAGCCTCGAGTGTCAACTTCAAAGGACAATGTAAATATGAGCAAGTAGATTTATTGCTCTTGAAAAAACAATACGGCAACACGGTTAAATACTTTGCTTATAGAAGAATAACCCTGTGCTAACTTGCCTGATTTAGTCAAATGCTTGCTGCGTCAGAAAGAACATTAATTTTCTGTAATTATGCTGTGTCCATGTTTCAACAAGGAACTTCTGGTAAACAGTGTTGTGACTGTTTTGTTTGGATGTCTTGTAATAGAAGTCAAATGAAATTTGAATAAAAAAAGTATTATGGGGAAGGTTTCATTTTTATTGTTGCAGCTTTCAGAATGAAGCACTAAGTTAGCTAAATTTATCATAATATGAAGCAAAAGTTTTTGGAAAACAGATTTAGACCAGGAGATGACTTGCATACTTAAGTATATTAATAAGTTTTTTTTAAACTATTTGCCCTGAAAGAAGCATAAACAAACTGCTGTTATACATGTTTCAAGTGTTTTGTATATGATCTTAATTTTTGATCCTTTGAAGCTATCTTAAAGTTATTTTAACGCCTTTTGCCCACAAAGAAGTGTTTTTACAAGTGTTTGTATCGATTTTCAATGTCTGTTTTTATGTTGTTTTTCCCCAGTGAATGTAGTGGAAGCGCTGCAGGAATTTTGGCAGATGAAGTCATCACGAGGTGCAGATTTTAAGAACGGAGCTCTTGTTGTTTACGAGTCCCAACCATCGGCCAGTCCACCCTACGTCTGCTACGTCACTCTGCCTGGGGGCAGCTGTTTTGGAAGTTTTCAGGTAAGGAGAGAGATGTAGGGTAGTTAAATATTAAAGACACAAGCAGCATACTTTAAAGATGATTGTAGACTTGTATAAAAGTATCCTTGCTCTCTCTTCAGTACAATTTGTACCTGTCTGGTACTCAAAACCATCTTACAAGTGAATTAGATTTTACAAGAATCTAAAATTAGAGATTAGATCTTACAAGAGTAGAGTAAGATCTTACAAGAGTCTAGTTATAAATCTTATAACATTAGGTTTAAAATCTTGCAATAGGAGGAGAATTAAATGTTACAACAAGAGTAGAATTATATCTTCCAAGAGTTTAGAAATATATCTTACAGTTACAAGAGTAGAACTAGATCTACAGGTAGTGGAGGATTAGAACTACAAGAGTCTAGAATTAGATTTTACAACTTACAAGAATCTTCGATTAGATTAGATCTTACAAGAATCTAGAGTCTAGATAATCTGAAGAGTCTAGAAATCTAAGAGTAGAATTAGATCTTACAAGAGTAAAACCAGGTCTTTCTGGCATAAAATGTACATCGTACAACAGTAGAATTTTATCTCGAAATCTTTGTTTTCCGCAGAAATGCCCCACCAAAGCTGAAGCCAGGAGAAGTGCAGCCAAGATTGCATTGATGAACTCAGTCTTTAACGAACATCCCTCCCGCAAAATCACGGACGAGTTTGTGGAGAAGGCCATTGGGGACGCAGCAAAGTCATTTAAGGTAAGGGTTGAAAATATGCATCATTCTAAAGCCACTGCGTGGTGGTATGTTATGCTTTTTGATTTTCTTTAATTTTTCAAGCTGCAATAGTGCTGTACAAGTACGTCTAACCCTCAGAAGACTGGAAACAACAAATCCTAACCGGATAGTGAGTGAGTGAGTGAGTGAGTGAGTGAGTGAGTGAGTGAGTGAGTGAGTGAGTGAGTGAGTGAGTGAGTGAGTGAGTGAGTGAGTGAGAGAGTGAGTGAGTGAAGGAGCGAGCGAGTAGTTTTATCAAAATAAACGAACAATAACTACCATCCCTTTTAGTCAATTTTTAGTCAAAGTTACTGTTCACAATGACATTACTTTTCACATTTGGTTTATTATAACTTCACTGAACAGATATGTTGAAGAGTTTTTCAGTAGGTATAACCTTGAGATCAATTGCAGTTTGATACTTAATTCTTACCAGTCTGAGTGTCAGACTTTTAGAACAGTATAGCAAGATAGCGTGCTATGCGTCGATGAAGGTTAGACATCCAGGTAATACGATACGCCAAAAAGCAGTTACTCAAGCAACTGGATATGATTTTGAAAACGTCAGACGTTTCAGCTAGTATCCACTAGCTTTTGTCAGTGACTGAGAGACCAGAGGGGAAAACAGGTTTATAAGCACAACCTATTGTTTATAGCGTGCTATGGTTAACTTGGGCATTACTGGCTACAAACTGTTGCTTGCAGGTAATTTGCATAAAAGAAATCTGGTTTGGTCTCTTTGCACGATTCACTTAATCTGCCATGAAGGTCACCTAGAAATCTTTTGTGTGAAAGCTTTCTGCTTCAAAGCATGTTTACCGTTCAGACGTATACATTGAGACTTAGGAAAATGTCAAGTGTAAAATTTGTGCAGTGCTTGAATGCATCTGTTATCTGGCTAACATATGTCTAGACACACTTCGGCATTCTCTTATAAGATCCAATAGTTTATAATAATAGTATTAATACCATTATTATCACAGGAAGGGTCATACATAATATGATCAATATTGTTCTACATTATTACATGACTTGATTTTTTAATTTGCTACTTGTGAGAGATAGATTATACTGTATCATTTGTCCTTATTATGTTTTCAGCTTATGTTAATTTCTGTGTACATCTCACAATCTACATGTACATTATATACATAATTTTTCCCACTCTATTATGCACAATTTTTCCATATGATTTTACGCTTTATATTATGTTTTTGTTGACAGGGCCTCCTTAGAAATCATCTCATGAACCTTTAGGAGCGACAAAAATGTACCAAGATGTCTCTAAGATGAAATATATAAATAAATTTCTAGAAGTTGTACATGTAATGACTGATGTGTTCGTGTGTGTTGTAACAGGGAGCTCCAGGTGAGATTGACAATCCCAACACTGGCATCGGTGCCTTCAGGTTCATGCTAGAGTCCAACAAGAGCAAGAGCATGCTGGAGTTTCAGGTAAGGATATTCCAATAAGTTCTTATGGTATCATTTGGGACAGATAGGTGCAAATTACAGGCCTCGAAATTAACCTTTCTTCCCATTGTCCCAGCACTGTCCTAAGAATAAATTTCAATTGTCCTGAAGTGAGGATGAACTGTCACAACCTGTTTTGGGGAAGTATTGTATGACTTCATCTTGAAGTCAACTTTGCTTATGTTCACTCCTAGGCCCACTATAATTGCAGAGTAGACAGGAAATTTGGGGGGGGGACTTTTCCTGATCCAAAAGCCGGGACGTGTGTCTGATAAACAAAAGAAGGGCTGACATTCTGATGTCCCAAAGTGTCTTTTTAGTTGTCCCAGCCTAAAGTTAGTGGCCATTGGACCACCTTTAATTTTGAGCCCTGAGTTAGCCTTTTTTTTCCTGTTATTGTATTGTGATAACATAATCACTAGTTTTTAACGTTTTTAATATGTGTGTTAAAAAAATGATGGTGACTTATTACATTTCGTAAGTTTTTAAAATGCTTTAATGAAATAAAAAGTGGCCAGCAGGTTGATTTGAGTAACTATAATTTGTGAACTTTAAGTGCTGTGAAAATGTGCTTCAATAAGAAACCCGTCAACCTACCTTGTATGATGAAGTTGTATCTGTATTTACCTGAAGATATTTAGACTTGCTCCTCCCAACCATGGTGTTAATGCCCCATGTTGTGCTGTATGACAGGAGTTGATGACAGTTTTCCAACTTCTCCACTGGAACGGGAGTCTGAAGGCCATGAGAGAGAGGTCATGCACACGGCAGGTCAGGAAAAAATCCGTTTACGTCTCATATGTACTGAAAAAAAACAACAACACTTAATTCAAGTTTTGGAGCAAGCATCTGCAAAGAAATGTATGTTTTTTTCCATACATGTTTTTCCTTAAATACCCAGTAGTTGTTCATTTACTTCTTGGTGTGGAAGTATTGTTTTGGGTGGCTGAGATGTGGGCTTGTATGTGTATCTATCTGTCCAGACAGAGAAGGTTGATAGCACATGGGTGGATGGAAAAATAATGACTAATGACAGGCAAAAGATAGCCTTCTGTGTAAATGGAAGTCATAGAATCTGGTTGGGAGTCAGAAATTGACATGCGGAATTTAGGAAGCTAGTGATTGCTGTCTTATTGTATAAAGTCTCTGATTTCCTGTATTAAATGTGAAAGACACTAACTGCAGTTCATCCCACGACCAACAGGAGGTGCTTGCGCACTACTCCAACCGCACGCTGGACGATGACATGAGAAGCCAGATGGCGCTGGACTGGATTTCCCGCGAGCAGGAGACTCCCAGCGTCATCTCGCGGGAACTCGCCATGGCCGAGCAGGAACTGGAAAGCTGCCGCGCGGCCGGGAGGGAGCTACGCTTCCCGAAAGAGAAAAAAGATATCCTCATGCTGGCCTGTAGTCAGCTTGAACCCATGACTGCTTCTATGTGTTAGGCTGAAGAAAGCTTTCTCACTCTTTTGTACTTCTCTAAAGTATTTTTCCCTCTCCAACATCTTTCTACAACATTGTCAACATCTGGAGTAAGAACAAAGATACAAAACACTTTGGAGACGAAAGATATGGCCTGCAGTCAACTGGAACCCATGACTGCTTCTATGTGTTAGCTTAAAAACAGCTTTCTCACTCTTTTTGTACTTCTCTAGAGTATTTTTCCCACTCCTATATCTTTTTACAACATTGTCAGCATCTGGAGTAAGAGCAAAGATACAAAACACATGGTGTGTTTTTGTTTTTTTAAGTGATCTCTCCATCACAAATTCAAGCACAACAAAATTGTTTCAACTGCAAGTTTGAAACGGTGCAAAAACTTCCCTCCAATCACTAAATAAGCCACCATAATGTTTGTACATCCACTCACTCATTGTAACAAAACATGATTGAACATTTGGATCCAACACAAGAAAATGTTTTAGTACCTAGGTATGGATGACAGCTTGTCAACTTGTACTCTCTTGTGTTGGATTTGAAAGTTCAAACTTCATTCAATAAATGAACTATCTTTGTACAATTGTAGAGAAGAGTTTAAAAAAAGAAGAGTTTAAAAAAGAAGAGTTTAAAAAAGGAAAAGGGCTCAGAAGAAGAAAGGTATCATCTTCTTGAATAGGTGACAACATTTATATGAAAAAAAGATATTTTTCATATTATTCCTGTCAATGACTTCAAATTGTCTGCAGGCACAAGCAAACATATCTAGAGGATGATTGTATTTTGTACATTCTATTGCGCTCTTTGCATTTGAAAACAAGAAAGAAGGATAGTTAACTTCTATTCTACCTTTTTGGCTGTCTCTTTGCTTATTATGTATGTACAATAATACATGTATGCTTTGATACTAGTTGTTACAATGCACAATTTATTTCTGTCTCTTTCTTGTGATGTTTCTTTAACTCATAAGCACTTAACGAAACATTTACTTGGTCTTGGTTATGGTCATATGTTAATACTCAGCTATAAGAATGTACATTTTGCGCTGCCTTGCTTTGTAATCTTTCTGCTGATCACTGTTTTCTGATGTATATATCACTACTCAAATATCTATTCTTTCACGACTTTATAAGCACTTGTATAAAGATAAGACTTCTACTAAATAGATTAATACTATGGACAATGTAACAAATGTTTTTAGGAGATGATGCTTTCCAAAAAAAAGTAGCAAATAAGAAATCGCAAGTACATGCACACATATCAATACCAGTAACAGCAAAAATGCATACATAGGAGTCCAAATATTTTTGCTTTTCTAGATGAATGACTGAACAGGTATTATATGTATAGGAATCATAGTTTAATGTGACCTGTATTTTGTTGTGTGAGCTATTGGATGTTTTGTACACTATTTTTGCAAGAAAGACATGCAAGCTTTTGGCTTTGTAAGATTTTCTGACACTGGAAGGTAGCAGTTTACTGAAATCATCAAATGCAGAACAAAAGAACGAGAAATTTTGAATATTGTATTTTGGTAGTTACAATGTTACATAGATGAAGTACCTTTGGGGCTATTTTGTTTTGAAATACTATAGCTTGGTGCTTTTATTTCCTACCCTTAATGTCTTTATTTTCAATTTCAAAGAATCCTGAAATCTATGTAAGAAAAGTAAGAGAATATAAGAGCTTTAAAAAGAGAGCAATGAGGAAATCATGGCTATATGCTATAGGGGAGGGAAGGGGGCAAATTATGTGAAAACATTTTAAAACATTCCTACATGTATATCCTTTGTTGCTTTTAATTTTAATTTTGGCACTGATAGAAGAAAGATCATTTTGGGTCTAGTTATTTTTCATATACATGAGTGACTTTGAGGCCAGCGTTTTATAGTTTCAAAGATCCCCTGTAGATGTAATATGTTTTGACTGTGAAGGTGTAAACCCTTCCTTCTGTGTTGATGTAAATAAAGCGGCTTTTTAGAAATGATATTGCAAGATGTCTTGCTTTCTTGTCGCTTTCTTGTCTCTCGAAGTATGAGCTGAACTTTTTTGTCTTGTGTAAGGATTGTAATTTGAATTTAGAATCGTTGTTCCCGCCTCTATTGCAAAAATACACGCAGAATTGAGCGTTGTCGCTCTCATTCCTCTAATAAAATACTTGCACTACTGATCTTAGGGTGTATAATGATGTTTTTCAATCACGGTTCAAAAGAGACTTCTAGCAGTTCGTGAAATTATTGCAGTTACATCCGGGCATTTTGAGACCCTGATGACATCATCAGCCTGCGCAGACATGACGTCAGAACCTGCGCAGATCAGGGGGCGTAGAACCGCCATCTTGTCAGCTCTGTTTACTTCCGTTATCCCAACCGTCGGCATCTGTCCGATTTCCTCGCCATCCTAAGAATCTCCGTCATTTCTTGGAGCCAGGAGTAAAGAAAAAGGCACAATCTTATTCCAGCCGCCGAAGTTTTGGTCGGTGTCGCGTAAAGAACTGTGAACGAGGAGTTTTTTTCAGGGCGGAAGTGAGTGAGATCGCCGGTCGGCAGCTTGTTTCATCATGGGAACGAAGGACGACGAGTACGATTACCTGTTCAAAGGTGGGTGTTCAATTAGACTAGCTCTCCCGGTGGGAGTTGTATCTTTTACGGCGGTAGCGATCCTTTTTATAACCGTTGAAATCGGAAATACGTCCTGAGAACCACAAGACAGAACCCTACAGCGTTACTGTCCAACGATCGTTGGGCGTGTTGGCTAGTATCTAAGTATTTGCAAATAACCTGGCATCAATGTTTACCTTGATATTTATCAACCTGGAGTTTGATTTAAATGGCGATCCTCTTCCTACGTCGTTTTTCTGCTTCATTTCCTTTGGGAAATAAGAAAATTCTTGTAGTCCACGGTCGAATAACATCGGTATGCTAACATGTCGTGACAGAAGGTTTTGTTATGATTGCGTACTTCACCAAATCTCGGGAAATAGGCCCAAAATTTTCCGCAAATATTCCTTAAAACATCCTACGACTTAACAGTCAGCCGAATTACACTTTGTTTTCCCTTCTAAATGAAGAATTTAGCGACAAACGATACGTGAAATGCAGTAAAACAGCCGTGAACACAGTGCTGCGTTTGTTGGCTGTAAAATTTTGACCGTTATTTGACAGTTAGTCCCAGGGGAAAAGTAGCAGCTTATCCGGAGAATATGCATACATAACAAATCACTTACAGTCACACAACCCTGAATAAAACCCCTCTTTCATGCAAAAACCTCACAAAGAACTGTAAATTTTTGCATCTACACACTAAAGTACTGCGTCAGATAAAACGAATTGATTAGTTTTCAATTACTAAAAGCCCCCCCTTCCCCACTATAGAAGACTAATAGCTTTTGCTTGTAAAAGCTAATAGGTAGTATTGGACTTGCAGCAGCCGCGTTCGCCTTTCTCCGCAGCCACAAAAATTGGCGACAAAACTGTCGCCAAAATCAATGCAGTTGTCGCCGAATTTTATTGCTGTAGTTGCCTCAAGTGATCGGAGATAACAAGTGGTCAAAGGTCAAGAGTTTTGCCTTTTAGTTTACCTCATGGCAGCTTTTTAGGGTCTTAGTCACTACTCCGAAATTCCTACCCACACAAAATAACTATGCCATGATTGTATACAATGAATCGTAGGTCTGACTCTAGTGTTAGTAATCAAACTAAGGGTTTATTTTCTAGTTAAAAGATTTTTGGGGGCGTGTTACTTACTATACAGTGTCCACTGACTGGTAAATATTTAATTTGTTACGCTAATAACTAAAGGCCACCTGCTGAATTGACCAACCAGCAGAAAATTCCACCAGAATTTGTTCCCTAGCACGTAACATTCCCAATTCCTAATACAGTGTCCACTGACAGGCAAATATTTAATTTGTTACGCTAATAACAACTGTTTAACTTTAAAGGCCACCTGCTGAATTGACCAACCTGCAGAAAATTCCACCAGAATTTGTTCCTGAGCACGTGAACATTCCTACACATGTAGGCTTCCCTGTACACTAATATAAAGTGCTACATTCACTAACTAGAAACTTCCCCTGAAGGAAATACCAGACAATCCTTAAATTTTTTTAGAAACTCTTGTTTAAGTGTTGACAGGGAGACTTAGAGCCATGTATTTCTACGTCCTTCAAACAATTTGTAATATATAGTATGCAACAATGGCAGTCATAGCCCAATGAATGAAAATCTGCAAGTAGAAATTTGACCAAAGGAGAAGAGATACTTTAAAACATTTCTTCTCTTCCTTGTTCGAGTGTTTATCTTCTGGCTATGGGGAAGACCCAGGAGAAAAGTTGCAGAACAGGAAGTGAATTTTTGGAGTCTGAAGTCATAACTCAGCTCTAGTGCTTTGATCTGAGTGATTTGAGATGTCTGTAGTGAGACAAAAACAGGAAGACGTTTGAAAACATCCTGTCAAGTTGGCAGTTTTCTGTGCAGTGTCAATGTCTTCCTTCCCTGCTTTTCAGTTTCTTATGTTCCAAAATTCTTGAAAGAGATTTTTCGCATCTCGGAACAACAAGAACAGTTAATTGAAAGCCAGTGAAAATTAATTCAAAGATTCTGAAAATATTGATACACACTCAAGAACTTACTAAGAAGTTTGCTGCAAAAAATTTTGCATTGCAATAAATGGTGAGAAAACAAAATGAAATATGAATTCATTTTATGATTTATTAAATGTTACACACATCTAAACAGCCACTACAAATCTCTCTTTATTTCTTTTTTTCGATACCCTTTAGCCAAAAGGCTAATCTTCCAGGGTTCATTCAAAGAAAACTACAAATCATCAGGAAATTGATGCCCCAATTTCTGACCACAAATTTTTAGGCTAATGGCCAATAAAGACAAGAGTAAAAACCACTAAAGAGGAATGGAACTCATCAGAATCAACCCCCGCAAATCACATGTTTGCATCCTGATACATTTTTATAGGTCACAATTAACCTTCTGCTTGCTATGGTAGCCTTTTTGCCCCAAAGTTGTATCTGTTCTGGGGTAAGGTAGCAGTGGGAGGGTTAATAGAAGCTTACGCATCTCCCTTTTGGTGGAAAATTAGAAACAGTCGTTGCTACAGGCTAATGCTAGCCCTCTAGACGACAATGGCTATTTGACTGCGTAATGGTAGTGGTTTTCACTGCAATCAAGCACACTCAGCCACACCTGCAATGATACATATCAGGCGAAATGTAGGTACAGATACACAAAGTGCTCGCAAATGCAATAAATTAGGCGTCGTTTGGACGCGGCATAATGTCGTTTTAGAAATTTGGTAGTGGTTTTTACTGCAATCAAGCACACTCAGCCACACCTACAATGGTACCTAGTAGCGGGTCGAAATGTGTACATACAGATACACGACGTAATGCTAGCAAATGCGATAAATTAGGTGTCGTTTGGACGCGGCGTAATGTCGTTTTAGAAATTTGGTAGTGGTTTTCACTGCAATCAAGCATACTCAGCCATACCTACAATGATACCTAGTATCGGGTCGAAATGTGTACATACAGATACACGACGTAATGCTAGCAAATGCGATAAATTAGGTGTCGTTTGGACGCGTTGTAATGTCGTTTTAGAAATTTGGTAGTGGTTTTCACTGCAATCAAGCATACTCAGCCATACCTACAATGATACCTAGTATCAGGTCGAAATGTGTACATACAGTAACACGTAGTGCTCGCAAATGCAATAAATTAGGCGTCGTTTGGACGCGGCGTAATGTCGTTTTAGAAATCAGGTCACGTTTTGTAATCTAACTGTGGGATAAAGCGGGATTACTCCCTTCTACTTCAATTATACAGAACACACTCCAACAAGTGTGCAGGACTCTGCTGTAGTTATTAGTCAGATGAAATTCTGTATGATAACGTTGTTAATTTGGATTACCATAGTCTTCCAGACTGAAGTATTGGCGTGTACCCTTGATAAGAGGGTGCTTGAATATCAACTAAATTATGTCTACTGACTTACTTTGGAAAAAGACACAACAAGTTGAATTTAGAGTTGGCATTATTTACACTACAGTAATCACATGTTGATATTTTTCTTCATTATTAAAATGGATTGGTTGAAGAGAAAAGTTTTGAAAAGTAAACTAGATAGATAGGATGGTAGGTAACACAGGATAAATTTTTCAGTATTGCATCAAAGCTTCTATTGTCTCAATTGTTTGTGTAATGTATAAATGCCTATCACAATCTGCTACTATCTTCTGTAGCCTTTTTATTATTTTTTAACAGAACTGATGGATTATCCATGGATAATTAATTTAAGAGTATGGAAGATTGTGCATGTGGCACCAAGGGATTGGTTCATAAATTATAAAAATGTCGCTCTTGGGAATTCCATTGTTACAACAAAGAAATGATTTTATGTGCTAGAAAAATTTCTACAAACATTTCGAATAGAGTCAGTGTAACTTTGTGAAGTCAGCAGTTTTAAATAGTGAAATGATGCCATTCTTGCATGTTGTAACGTGCCAAGTCAAAATGAGTGAGGTGGTCCTATGAGTCATACTAACTGTTGTTGTGTAACACCCGTACAGAAAATAACTCATTGTAACAGACACTGGTATTATTCAGGGCTTGAAATTAAAGGTGGTCCAATGGCCACTGATCACTAAAATTTAGGCTGGGACAACTAAAAAGACACGGACATTTTTGGGACAATAGAAAAAAATCAACATCAGAATGTCAGCCCTTCTTTTGTTTATCAGGCACATGTCCTGGCTTTTGGCTCCGAAAAAGTCACCCTGAAATTCCTGTCTACTCTGCAATTATAGTGCGCCTGGGAGTCAGAATGTATACAACTTATAAGCAAAATAAAGTTGACTTTGATCAGTTGAAGTCATACAATACTTCCCGAAAAACAGGTTGGGACAGTTCATCCTAACTTCGGGACGATTGAAATTTATTTTTGGGACAGTGCTGGGACAATAAGAAGAAAAGTTAATTTAGAGGCCTGAAAATGACGCCATTCTTGCATGTTGGAACCTGCCAAGTCAAAGTAAGTGAGGTGGAGCTATGAGTCATACTGTTGTTACATGTAACACCTACACAGGAAGTAACTCATTGTAACAGGTACTGTTATTCATTACACCTTTTGTGTAACAAACCAGTTGTTAGGAGTGGGTACTTATGATGTAAGGTTTACGTCATTTATTATGTCCACAGTCAGGACAGGTGTGTTGACACATTTGATAGAAACTTGGCTTCAGCCACCATTACTGCATTGTAATGTGATTGTTATTGGTTGATGGTGTGACATTATTTTCCTTGTGTGTTTTTCGGATATTTCTCTGGCTAGTAAATGGTTTGAAAAATGGGTATTTTGTTGTTTGTTACGCTCATTCTGATTGGTGCTAAAACATCAATTTTACAGTTCTCTGATTGGTGGTGAAACATGGAGCATTGTTTCTTACACTTGCTCTGATTGGTGCCAAAAATGTCTTTTTTTTGGTATAATTGTTCTGATTGGTGCTAAAAGATTGAATTCTGTTTTTGCTACAGTTGTTCTGATTGGTACAAAAAGATTAAATTCTTTTTTTGTTGTTGTTATATTTGATCTGATTGGTACTATAGTGAAGAATTGAGTTGTGACAGTTGTTCTGATTGGTGCTAAAGCAAAAATTCTGTTTTGTTACAGTGGTTCTGATTGGTGCTAAAGCAAAGAATTGTTTCTGTGAAAGTTGTTCTGATTGGTGCTAAAAATTGTTTTTTTTTGTTACAGTTGTTCTGATTGGTGACTCTGGAGTGGGGAAGAGTAACCTGCTGTCACGTTTCACGCGGAATGAGTTTAACCTGGAGAGTAAGAGCACGATAGGCGTGGAGTTCGCCACACGGAGCATCCAGGTCGACGGGAAAACCATCAAGGCACAGATCTGGGACACGGCCGGACAGGAGCGATACCGAGCCATCACCAGCGCGTACGTTTGTTTGTTTGTTTGTTTAGGATCTCCATTAGTGTGAATTTCACACTACTCTTCCTTGAGTCCGTAGTGGATAATCAGGCAAGTGTTTGTACCATCGCACACCGGGGCATGCCCCTACTCTTTTTTGAAAGATGTGGTGGGTTCTTTAACGTGCGTGGGATTTGGCTCTCCCCAAACAAGGGACCTCCATTTAATGTCCTATCCGAGGGACATCTCTAGCTCATTTGCACTTGAGTAAAGTGAGGAAAGTCGGCCTTTCCCAGGGGCACAAGATCGGTGACTAGGTGGGGTTGGAACCCGGGACACATATCCGAAAACTTGTATTTTCCAAAAACTATCGTAGAGTGCAACTCTTTGCCACCAAGTACAGTTGGGGCATCATCACTAGAAAGCTTTAAACAACTCTATGAAGAGGTAGTCACCTTGGCAGGTTTGACTGACAATTTTTACAAATTTTTCTTCCTACAGTTACTACAGAGGGGCAGTGGGCGCCCTGCTAGTATACGACATCGCCAAACACCTTACGTACGAGAACGTGGAGCGCTGGTTGAAGGAGCTACGAGACCATGCCGACAACAACATCGTCATCATGCTCGTCGGGAACAAGAGCGACTTGCGACATCTACGGGCCGTGCCCACGGACGAAGCCAAGGCATTCGCAGGTTCGCTAGTTTTTGATTCGCAAAACTGTACAACATAACCTCTCTGGTCTAGAACTGCAAATTACCTTTATTATGTTTTTGCTCTGTTTCTTCTTCCATTCCTAATACTGGCCTGGTCAATGACCTGAACCATATTGTCTGTCACCATGGTAACTGGTGTTGGGTTATATCATGTTGCAATTTTATAGTAGGAGGGATTTAGACTCCTGTCTGACCATATATTTGAATGTATTTGAGTAAGAATTAACAGCAGACCATATGCAAAGGTAACATTATGCATTTGCTTTGCAAATGTTACCTTTCTAGTATATAGGCTGTTTCAGGTTTTCATAATTGTTTCAGGTCCAGGTTGGACCTGAACCTGGACCTAATTATTTTACAGTAGTACTATATCATATTTTGGAGCGCAAAACACAAGTACAGGTCACTCACTAGTGTGTATATCATAACTGTAGCACTGGGTACCTATCCCATGGCCCACAAACTTTTTGTTAGCCTAATTAAAGCTGAACACAGTTCCAGAAAGAGACAAACATGGATTTAGGCCAATCTAGTTTGATACAGGGTTATTTTCTTTACCTGCCATGACCAGGTTATCTAAAGATATGTGTACAATCTACAGAAATGTACATCAGGTCCGATGATCTGGTTTTTGTGTTTCTTGTTGTGTTTTTTGACTGGGATTCCCAAATGTTGTTCCAGTTTAAACTGGTCCTACTGAAGTGTGTGAAGTTACTGGATTTTGATGATGAATAATTTTTTTTCTCTTCCAGAGAAGAATAGTCTATCCTTCATCGAGACTTCAGCTTTAGACTCAACCAATGTGGAGACCGCTTTCCAGAACATTCTGACAGGTGAGACACATTTCTAAAAAAAAGATTTTAAAACATCTTCCTGCATTTTTTCACCTGATAACTTGTCCAGTCTTATAAAATCAAGATAAAAACAACTTAAGGCTGAAACAGAAGTCACAACCTAATACAGAAGTAACAGGTAAAAACGAGTAAAGGTTTTTGGTAGCTGAGCTCTAAAACAATATCAGTAAACCTGCAGTTCCTGTAAGAGTTGCTAGGTGGCGTGCTTGCGCTGCAGCAAGAAAAGTTCAGGACAATCTAGGTTCAGTTGGGGGGCTAGACGGGGTCTGGGTGTTGTTTTGTGGTGTGTTTTCTGTCCTTTTTCTACTGGTGTTGTGTTCCCAGTAATTCAGCCCTCTCCTTCCATTAACACCAATGGCAAGAAAATTGCCTTCCACCTTCCTACTACAACGTATTCTCTCCCCAAAAAGCACAAAACGCCCCCCATAAAATTCTCCTAGTCGCACTCATTGTAAAGCTTCGGTTGTTTCGCTTTTAGAAAGTGTGATGTTTTCTTCTTAGAGCGTAAAAACCGCCATCTTTTCTTTGGTTGTTCACCCCCTTTTTTCCCCACGCTTTTAGAAAGAGTGAAGTTTACGTAGAGCGTTAAAAAACGCCATCTTTTCTTCCGTTGTTCACCCCCTTTTTTCCCCATGCTTTTAGAAAGAGTGAAGTTTACGTAGAGCGTAAAAAACGCCATCTTTTCTTCCGTTGTCCCCCCCACATTTCTCTTCTGTCCTACGTTTGGTTTTTGGCTTCCTTTTTTTCCGGGTGGCGACTACTAGAAGGGCTTTCTTTTTTCTTTTGTTTCCCTCACTAGAGTCGTACGAGAAGGTGAAAGGCAAAGACATTTACACGCACCCTCAAGTCCCAATCACCACGGCAACCCGCCTGGACCCCACCCTAGCCCCCCGGCCAGACAAGAACTGTTGTTGAGGATTTGTTCCTTAGATTTAGACCACACCAATTTAATTTGTCGGTTCTTGGATTTTTTCAGAAAAAAAAATGAAGCGACAGAGCAAAAGAAAAAAAATAAAAACAGGTCTAGGCATCCTATTATAGCCCCAAATGCTTCGATAGGAGCCATGAAGTCAACACAAAAGGCTAGGTTAAAATTTAAACAATGAATTTTGAAGTTTTAATCAAACCACTGCATTGATAGATGGAAAAACTGTAACAACTAGGAAGAAAAGGACTTTCCTCAACTGTTGGGGGCAAAACATGAGCATTTTTGAGTTGATTCAGAACCAGGGTCTTTAATTTTTTTTAATTAGAAAAAAATGAAGCGGCGAATCCAAGAACCAACAAATTAAATTTGTGTGGTATTAGAATAGATTTACTCTAAAGAGTACCTAGGCAGAACGTACTGCGCCTGCGCGAAACCCTAGTTGGATGTTTGGTTAACGTTGCATCAGAATTTTGCCTATTGCAGACAATGTCTCTTCTCCAACACAACATTTGGAAACTACAGGCGGAAGGTTAACCTTATATGCGTGAATATGACTTTATATTAGACATTCTGCTGAAGTGCTATGCACAATACATGACAGGTTTTGCTCAGGTGCAGTACGTTCTGCCGACGTGCTACTCAAAAGACATATTGGATCTTAGTCATTCGTTGACGGGTATGGATAGAGCTAAAAGTTGAAAAGATTGAAAAGAATTTATCTGAAAAATAATGCTTGGTGTAGATGTCAGAACAACATAGTCCAGTCAAAAGTATTATATATTTCCATATATATGTGTATTTCAAATCAAGGGCCACCATCTATATTATTACCATTGTTTTATTCTTTGATTCAATAAATGGAAAAATAATCATTTGACAACAATCACAGTATGTACTCCCAAATAATTGTTGAGAAATCTGACAAGAAAATAAATTGCACCATGACAAATTTAATGGAAGAAAATTATCAGTATTGCCAAAATCTTAAAGCTATGTACATGTATAACAAAGTGTACAAGAAAACTACTTGACACACATATATATTTGAACTACATAGCCCAGACAAAAGTATTATATTATATATTTCCATATATATTCAGAAAATACATATCATACTTTTGTATACTTTTGCAAACAGCAATAGCAACATTGAATATAAGTTTTTAAACTGCTGTATTTTCTAGAAAACTTTATATTTCTCGGTGACATTTCACTTATATATTGTAAAATCATTTGCTATTCATAGACAATGAAATGGACAAGATGTTTTACCAAAGATTTTACATAAACAGAAATATTGTATAGCTGATCCAAGTCAAATGATTATGTCCATTTGAAAATAAAATTTATATGAAAAGGTGTTACAAGTAGGGCTAGCAGTGAAATCTTGTTATGAAAATAGAAGGGTGATTCGCCATTGCTGCTATGGCCACAGCAAGTAAATTTTATGGATGACATCAGCACTCGCGCGATTTTGGAAAAAAAAAAAGAAATTTTGTTGCCTTCTGACAGTGGCCAACATGCCGAAAATGGGCAAAGATGTCTGTGGATGGCAGATAACTGTGAAGCGAGGAGACAAGACAAGGCTCTGATTTAATCTTTTGTTTCTTACTTTGATGCAGTGATATGTGATGCTGGCTGTGTATATGTGATGTTCCTACTGAATCAAAACCATTTGTACAATGATTGAGTCAAAATTTTTAAAATGCAGGAACCTTGTTTTTTTTCGGCCCGTCCTTGTTTTTTTTTTTTGCCCGCTCGCATTAGATTTGGAGTCTGCGGAGGATGTCATCCATAAAATTTACTTGCTATAGCCTAATGTGCCATAGCAAATTTGTAATGATATGCACAAGACAAGACAATAACATAATCTATGTAATTTTTTAAGTTACAGAGACAATGATACTATTGTAAATATATTTTAGTGCCATGGCTCTTAATTGTAACAAAAAGGAAGATAGCGCATTCCAAAATAATTGTCTATGTAGTATCTGGTAGAGACATCCTATATTTTTACATGCATATTCTAGACTTATTTTTCTGCACAGAATATATGAAAAGTATGAGAAGAAAGAACAAGGTGTTGTGTCAGTTTTTGTTGGGCTTTTAAGTTCATATCAGTTAAAACTTTCATTTATAAGATAATTGATGTGTGAAAGATGATTGAAGATTAATGCAAGAAGTAGAATAATGTAGCAGAAATGTCCCAGTATGTATAAGGAAGTATATTATTACATTTACATGTGTAGCTCACTGTACATATGCAGGGCTCGAAATACTGGGTGCATGTGCACCTTAGTGCATCGATGCACCCAAATGTTTTCTTAGGTTTTCGTATGTAAACTAAGATGTTAAACATATTAGAATACAGCGACATATTCTTAACATCCAATTCCAAGTGTCAGAAAAATAATAAAGTTATTGTTGTAATACTTTTCTTTAGAAATGAATGTACATATTTTGCTGACATTCTACTTACTAAGTACTTTTATATGGTGAACCCAAAATATTTTTTGTGCACCCTATTTTTAGTTGGGTGCACCAGTGCACGTACCTATTCCCAAAAAGGAATTTCGATGTAAAATTTCAGAAAATGTTTTCCTCAAGCCAGAAAGATGTCTGTTTCAAGTTCTGGTACATTAACCTGTAAAATTGTTCTCGAAATTGTATCAACAAAGAAAATATGTTTTCTTCTTATCTCCCGCAGAAATCTACCACATCGTCTCACAAAAGCAAATTCGCGACAGCCCCGGGGACGATGAATCGCCGAGCACGAACGTGCAGACCATCACCGTCGCTCCAACCACGGACGCAGACACCAAGAAAAAACTGGCCTGTTGCCAGCAGTAAACTCACTGCAAGAAACATCCAGACTTCTTCTTAAACAGCATCTCAGCGTGCTGTCTTCTCTCTGTCTTCTTATCTTTTACCGTTAGGACAAGTTCAGCCGGTCCTTGTGCAACTTTCCATCTTCAACACTTGTATTTATAGTTATACACCGGTAAAATAACAGTCTAACCAATCAGCATCAAGAAAAAGTGTTATACACCGGTAAAAATAACAGTCTAACCAATCAGCCTCAAGGAAAAGTGTTATACACCGGTAAAATAACAGTCTAACCAACCAGCATCAAGAAAAAGTGTTTTACACTGGTAAAGTAACAGTCTAACCAATCAGCATCAAGCAAAAGTGTTATACACCAGTAAAACAACAGTCTAGCCAATCAGCATCAAGAAAAAGTGATAATCACCACCTGGTTGATATTATTTCTTGAATATACACCTGCATGGTCTGGATGAAAGATCTTCTGAACTTAAAACTTGTGTTGGAAGAAGAATTCTTGTAGAAACACTGGTAGTAAGAATTCACAATGGCAGCTTTCGGTTTGGTGGTCTGAATGTCTAGTACCCAAATGTGGGACTAAATTCAGTTTACTTGCATAACTGTACATAGCACTCTGCACTTCAAACGTACCTAGCAATGTTCTTTTCTTCAAAACTGTTGAGAATGGAATTTTGCACTCGGACTCCTATATAAGAAATACCTTGCCATTTGCTTGTAGTCTGCAAACCTAAGAGAAGCATGTAGTGTAATCGCTTAAGAAACAAATGTACAAAAAAAATAAACAAACTAGGGCCACGCCTAGTCAGAAATCTTTGCATGTTTCAGTGGACGTATGGAGGTAGAAAAAGGGTTTACGTTGAGAAGTGCAATATGTGTTTGCGAGGGTTACGTTCAGAAAAGTTGACACGCATGGCAAGGATGAAAAATCACAGTGGAAAACTTAAGCTTTCAAATCTGCGGTCCAAGTTTGTATTCTTTTAATAGGCAAGGTGTGGGTTTATATGCCCGAAAGTTCTACAGACTTTGTTGAAAGAAAAAAAGGCTATGAAAAATATAGGCGTGGTCTAGTGAATTCCGAATCTGTAGTAGTGTTAGAATATTTAGAAAAGTACTTCAAAATAAGCTTTGCTCTTCTTCACTTCTTGTAGCATTTTTACACTTACTTACATGTCTTACCAAGCAAAACGTCCGTTCAGTTCAAAACTTCTGGATAATTTCTCAATTTGATAAGTGAAGATTTAGTTCCTTAGTTAGGCTAAGTAAGAAATTTAATCCTGTCTGCATAAATTATTGTCCAATTCTCTGTTCGTTTTTGTAAAAAAAAAGAGTTAAGATTTTGTTTCTGGCTGTATACTATCCAAGCCAAGACCTGTACAAATCCATTCTGTATCATTCATGTATGTTGAATATCATTTCCCAATCACTAACTAATGCATTAATATACTGATGTATGGTATTATACACTTGTCTGTGATTCTGTGCGTGTCTGGCTTTGTCTTTTGGAAGGTTGCCCCCTACTGAAATAATGTAGAACTGCAGATGTAACAAGGGGGACAAATCCAGTGGTAATGTATTACATGTAATGAATTCTAGCATTGTTCATCAAAAGTTTAATCTGCAGTTGAGTCAATCCTAATCTGCATGGTTTAAGTACAGTTAAGTCAATGCAAATCCTGAGATTAGTGACTTTATAGCTAGATTATACAAGATTAAGTTGCTGGATAAAATCTGTAATTATCTATGTTTAAGTTTCAACCTACAATGATGTTAAACATGTAAGGGAGTAATGACTTTGGACGAGTGAATCTGAATGAATTCCCTGGAAGTAAGAGGGGGGGGCGATTCCAAAAGAGAAAGAAAATGTGTATTATAACTGTATTTACTCACTCATGCTGTGTTCTATTCAGACAGAAGTCAACAGTGAAAACTTCGTGCAGAATCTGAACAAGCGAAGTCAACCTTTTCGCAAAAGTTCCTGAATGTTATAAAAAGATCTCTCAGCTCCATCAAATTGTCAGCCTGCAGTTCTCAACGATTGCACTAGAGGGGGCCGTTGAGTGGACACAGTCTGAATTGAATGCAGCATTTAAAACCAAGTCTTGTCTGTGGCTTGATGTGTCTCCTACCTTCCTGTGCACCTCATAAATAGCATTATAAAGATAAGACATCAATTACACATGTACTCAATAAATATAACATCGTGAGAACAGTACTGTGTCTGTGTTTCTTGAATCTGACTCTAGCAATAGCTTAAAATTTCTGATTTTTTCATGGTACGTGTACTTACATGTTCACTGTTTTCACTGTCGCTTCTGTACTGTGAAGTTATCATTACAGTTAACAAAGTTAATAATTCCTGGACTCTCTTTTTCCTGCACCTGTTGCCACCGTGAATATATAATTTCATGAACATGTCCACTTTTCTCAGACCGTGAAATTTTGCTTCCATAAACATAAAGTGAATTACAGTATCTCCAAGTAAATGTTGGGAGGGAAATTTGTACCAGACAGACAGAAACGGGTAGATAGGAAAACACTATGGTTAAGCCTCCCAACATATGCTTGGAGATAAGATACAACCAAAGTAAACATGGCGGCGATAGAACATAACACTACGCTGTTACTCGGCGGAAGAAAGCTTTCCTTGAGCAGAGGAGCGAACTTCAATGTTATAATTCCACAAGATAGCGGTAATGAGGAAACGTCAGACATTCATTCTGTCAATAAAAGTGTGAAACGAGTGGCGTTACGGTTATAAGGCCGAGTCAGTATACTTTTCAGTATTATCGTCGGGTTGCAGGTTAGAAATAGGCACAAAACGTTCAAAAAAGCGTTGCATTTACAAAAACACTGCAGTATAATTTGTAAAATGAGTCATTCTTTACATCTATGCATGTATTTGACAAACAGAAGTAAAGCTAAGAAGTAGATGAATGAAAATAAGTCCCACAGTAGAATATTTTTCTAGCCTCAAGAATCCTACGAATTTCATATCTCGCCGCTAATTATTTCACTAATAACCTAAAGAAAATAAAATGATTAGTTATGGGCTTGTAAACACTTTTATAAAGTTATAATATCAAATTTTACGTAAAAACTGGAAACCCCCATACGAGTTTCCGAGGTTTGGCCATTTCCAAATAGCCCAAATCCGCGAATGGCCTAAATCTCTTTACTGTTACAGGTGGTCCCGATTTCGCACTTCCGGGTTTGACAGGCCGAAATTAGGGTCTCTTGGGGGTTACCAATTTTACTTGATTGAGGCACAAATTTTTATTTTTCTAGGAAATGCTTGGCAGTTTCAATAAGTTTTCAACGGTTCTGTCGTATGTTTAATATTGTCTACAAACGCCATGGAAAAGGAAAGCCGTATGTTGAAGTTTTTGTCGTATTTTTCGGTGAGTTCACGGTCTCCGAGTTTGCAGAATGCACAATTTTCTAAAAAAAACCGCGTGGCGAAGCCGCGCCACCCGGAAGCCGGCATTTTTACACATGTACAACACTGCGCACCACAAAAACGACAAACATTGAGCCGGGATAGCGTAATTTCTACCACAAATAACTTTATTTCATGACATAAACTTTCCATTCCTACATCTGAGGGGGAGAAATAATAGCTGGGGGATAAGATGAGTGCCTTCGGCGGGCGGGCGCGCTCCCGGCGGCGGGCGATTGTTGAGGGGAAGCCGGTGCAAATTTCCGTCTCGTAAACGGTCGTCGCCTTTATGAACGGTCCTCGCCTTTTCTCAGAGCGGTCGTCGCCTTTATGAACGGTCGTCGCCTTTTCTCAGAACGGTCGTTGCCTTGATGAACGGTCGTCGCCTTTCCGAACGGTCGTCGCCTTTTCTCAGAACGGTCGTCGCCTTTTCTCAGAACGGTCGTCGCCTTTTCTCAGAGCGGTCGTCGCCTTTATGTTATAAAATACAACCAACTCCCCCCATACAGATCATCGTAGGCTCCAGGTATCCTTACGGTGCCGGGAGTACTGTCCGCCCGCCCAGGTAGACAAGAACGTTCCGCTCCGCTAGTACTTTACGGGGTCAGTTTCAATTTATAGTTCGCCTGTACATTTCGGCAATAATTAGAAATGGCCGTCCGGAAAGATTTAGCATGTCAGGAGAGGCCTGTGTTATGGCTAAATGGCCTCGTATTTGAGTCCAACCGGTCCACGGCGACAGTCTGTCTCACAGTGTACTGCACCGTTAGTTGACTCTTGAGCCAGCCGAGTTCGCCTAGCCTTGGTGCTGGGCAGCTTTCCAGTCCCTCGGCGCGGCTCCAGTGCCAACATGCTCCGAAGGAAATTATACCACAGCCCACCCAGGCCCTGATACACATGGCTATATGAGGTTGTGTATATCGTTGCCGTACAGGGTATTTAGACACGACTTCCGAGTGACTACGCACCGGGGCTAAGCGATATCCGCCATTGGCCGTGTACCGATTTTGGAGGAATGTACGCTCAAAACTGGAGGAACGTCCGCTCACCTGGAGGAGTGTACGCTCAAACCTGGAGGAATGTCCGCTCACCTGGAGGAGTGTACGCTCAAACCTGGAGGAATGTCCGATTTTGTGAGGAATGTACCAATTTCGGAGCAATGTCCAGATTAGATTGGTCGGGGTGATTGGGTACGGCGAAAAAGTACAGGGTACTGCACGAATTACCGGGTACGGCCAGAATTTTTGAGCGGGTACGGCTTGAATTTCCGGGTACGGCTTGAAAGGAGTTTGATGGGGTGGGTGTTGGGCTGCTTTCCAGTCCCTCGGCGCTTCCCGGACCGGTCCCTTCCACTGAAGTTACTAATGATGAATTAAATAAAAACTAGTTCGACTCTAGCAGTTTCTTCTCTTATTCTTACTTTGTTTGCGATCGGTTCAGGCTTAAGAAGTTACTGGCATGGCATTCAGGTCTATGGTGGATTGCGCGGGCACTCCTCGGGGCTTGTGAAGTTTTCCGTCGCCCGGCTTCAACCAGGCAACCGGTCGCTGTAGGCACGGCTGTTGTGTGTTAATTTTGCGCGGTGAGAATTGTACCGTAACCGCGCAAAACTCTAACCGAGACATAGGTAAGTCAGGCATCGGAGAGATACGAATCTAAAGGGACCACAGAGCCTCGAAGAGAGCCCGCCCTATCTACGATAGGACTCGGGATACGTTGCGAACACGTTTCGAAGGTGAAGTGCAGTACATGGATCAAAAGCGGCCCCTAGCAGTCCGTTGCAGGACTGCAGCAATACGTTGCTCCTATTACTGCAGTGATGTTTTATCACCGTTGTGGCGCGCTTTTGATCCATGGCGCTTTTGATATTCATTTTAACGTGTCAGAACTATAGAAGCAGGATTTCTTTCTGAACAGAAAGGTAAGTGATAAGGCAGTCATTTGATTATTCTTTAATCCTCATTGATTTAAATAGAGAAATGCAATGCACTAAATTAAGGAAGATAACAAGGAAAGATGGTAGCTTTCTGAAAGAAATTGATGGAAAGGGAGGGCGCCAGGGCGTTAACTACACAGAGACCACAGAGGGCGAAAAAACACAAAATTTACCGAATATAGTTGATCAATCAAAAATTTAATGTTTGCATTATAAGGGATATTGAACGGTATGTCAAACTGAGAAACACTCGAGACAATATTTTGTTCAAAGCATAACAGCAAATTGCAATTCGGGACTGTGTAAAGTAAAGGTGTATTGTGTTAAAACCTATTAAAACCAGCTGTAATGCTGTCATCTATTGAAATAAAAGATTAAAGGAATATTTTTGAGGTCGAATGATATATTTGCAAGGCAAATAATGATATAATGATAATGGTGTTGGTCTATTACGTTATAAAGCTTAGCAAAGAAAAGCAAATTATGATGATTCATTAACAAATGAGGTGGCACCTGTGTCTAAGCTTATCTGATCTAATTACTTAATTGAGAATATGCAAATTTTGGTGATCTCTTGTCAGGTGCTTAGACCACGCTTCGGGAAGATGGCCGCAGTGTACATGGCAGGGAAAGAGCTCCGGTAAAATTCGTCTTGGAAGACGCGTTACGTCTGTTTTCGGTGGTGAGTCGCACTTAAAATTGTCCTTTATACAGTGGTTACTATTTAAACCGAACGTATTGTAATGAAGTGAAGCTAAAACACAGAATGGCGTGAAGTATTTGTGGCGACCGGGTTCCCTGGGTTCAAACGTGCACTTAATAAAACGGCCGTTAAGGGGCGCTTTTTCAGAGCCGCTTTTTTCAAAGCCCTTTAGTTCAGTTTATTACCTCCATGAAAAATGGGGGTATTGTTTTTGGTGCGTCTGTGTGTCTGTCAGAGTGTGTAATCAAATGCAAATTATGCAAATGGATGTGATGTTAAGAAATTATGTATTTCATGTCTGATTCAATTTGCCATTGGCTATGATAGAATCTGTCAACATGTGTGCTAACTTGTCATATTGATTGTTTTGATGTGATATTTTATGTGATATGTATATTATGTGATTTTATGTGGTCATGATATTCTATGTGTACCTTTGCTTGAATGTTCACTATTATACAAAGCATAAAACTCTTGCCCCCAACCCAAATCAAGTTTTAAGAACTTAAACAAATGATGTGAATATTGCAATGTATTATACTCTGTGAGTATTGTTGTATTGTGATCTTTCTGAATGTGTATTTTTCACACCCTAGGCTTGAGATTCTGTATAGCTGACATTGTGGGACCTGTCACCTTTCCAAGAGACAAGAGAACATCGGACTTGACTGTGAGTCTACTTTCATTTATGAACTCTTTCAAACATGTGGTCTGCATGTCGCAATGCGTAATCAGCTGTTTTAGTTTTGCATAATGCAAAGCAGGGTCGTTCTATTCACTGTTCAACGTAATCTCTGTAATAAAATGTCTAGCCTGTACAATTAAGTGAAGCGTAATACGGGGTCGTTGCTCTGCAGAATTTCGCACCTTGCTATTTGCATAATTTAAAGTCGAACAACTCTGATTTAATGTCAAGTGTAAATCGCGGTCGGTGCCTTACAAAAGTTAGTAAGCGTGCTAAGCGTGATCGAGACCTTCTATGCAGACCCTTTAAAATGACAATGAAAGATGTTGGGAAAGGGCGTGTTTGCGATCCTCTGAATTTTTTGTTCTAAAATGCCATTGTTGAAACTAAGGCCCTCCCTGCTATTTGTTGTCATTTCTGAAAGAGTTCACTTTCCTAACTAATACCTAGCTTAAGGTTGTGTTATTGCAAGTATGACGGAGAACACAGTACATTTTCCTATTGAAGAGAGCACTTTTAATAATTGTCTGTTGTTCTATTCTGTATAGCAATGGGATATATTTTGAACAGCATTTGTGACCAAACTGTTTTCCCTGATATCTTCTTCATCATGATCCACATCCAACCTTTTAAAAACCATGTAATAATGAAAATTGTCCTTCATATGAAGAAAAAAATCTTAGTTTATTATATGGTGATAGGAAACAATCAATAAAGCAACAATGTTTAGGCAAATAAAAGCATTCAAAATGGAAACTTACTCCAAGATAACATGAAGAGACATTTCATAATGATCATAAATTCTAGCTGTAATATAATACTGGTGACGATATACATGTACAGTCAAGATTTGGCATTTCTAAAACGTTATCTGACAAAATTGCTTTCTGATTTTTCAAAGTACAGTGAGTATTACAAAAAAATGCAAGAATAACTGACTTGTAACAATGATAGTACAAAATACAAACTTCAAGCTACTTTAATGAAGGAAAGTCCAGAAAACAAAATGTTCAAAACAACCACAAAACTGTATTATTGATTAGCCCTTTTTAAAAGTCCTTTCTGAAAAAGAAATTATCCTTTGTGTAAAGAAATGACAAATCCACATGGTGAAGCAAACAATTAAAAGCAAAAAACATGAAAGATTCAAAGATGAACAATGCAATTTCAAGCACTGACAAACACGGTCAAACATCACAGTTGAAAATTAGATGAAAAAAAGAGACATTTTTATAATGATCAAATGACCAAGAAGTCCTTTAATGAATCATAATAGTCTTCTAACTGTAAGTGCTCTAAATCTCTAAAATATATTACATGTATAAACATAGTGATTTTACGTACTTTGCTATATTTTTCCACTGCAGTAATGCTTGCAATTATGAATTTGCAAAAGGCACACGAATTACAAATCTAGACTCTGATTTACCTAAAATAATACATGTATATATTATATTTGTCTCTGGTTGTCAAATAACAAGCAGGATTATTCGTACTAACAAAATATTCAAAAACACTTTATAGGCATTCCACAAACGTTTCTTTTACAATATGATGGAGTGGATTTCTGGGAATTCAAAATACTTTGGTCATAAAATGATTGTTGTAAATATGTCCCATTTCTTTACAGTAAATGGAAAAGGCAATGTTGTGCTTTCTTTCTGTAGAGACAATGTACTACAGGTAAGCTGTGTGTGATGTTTGAAAGGGAGGAATTGAGTTGAGGAATCAGCAAAAACAAAACTCTTTTTGGAACAATTACTAGGTAGCCACCTTCTACTTAATAATGTAGTGAAGTCACCAGTAGTTTAGGTAGTATAAATAAACAGTAAGTAGATAGTTACAGTAAGAGTTTAAATTGACCAGTGTCCAGTTACCAGCAGGTATGGCCTTGACAGTGAGTCAGGAATTATTTCCCCCTGGTCCCGATGGTCTCTGCAAAAGAAATGATTGAACATTAAAACTCTCATTGACTTTCTAAGTTAGTAATTTCACAGATAGACAGGCTGTTGTAGGCTTTAGATGTATATAGTCAAGTCACAGTGAGAAGTATAGTAAGGCCACACCAATTTAATTTCTTGGTTAACAGATTCGCCCGCTTCATTTTTTCTGATTTGCAAAAAAAAGAAAAAAAATTCAGCTGCAAAATGCTCCAATGATATTTTGCCCTGTACAGTTGAAAACAGTCCTTTTCTTCCTAGTTGTTACAGTAATTCCATCTTTCAATGCAGTGGTATCATTAAAAGTTCAGAATTCATTATTTAAATTTTGAACCAGCCTGGTGTGTTGACTTCATGGCTCCTATCGTACCATATTTTGGGCCATAATAGGAAGCCTAGGCCTACATGTATTTTTTTTTTACCCGCCTGCTCCATTATTTTTCTAGAAAAATCCGTTAACCAAGAAATTAAATTGGTGTGGCCTAAAAGTAGTGTGTAATGTTTTAGACAATGAACACAAATGACCACTCTGGGACCATCCTTGTTGTACGAATCTGATTTTTTTGTTGTGGTCATGTCCAGACTGTGCTCCCATTTATTAATCCTACATTTGAAGGAAATTCATTGATCTACCTGAAGTTACATTTATCGAAGTTGACAGTTTTACTTCCACCTTTTAAGCGAATGACAACGCCCTGCAAAATATAAATGGCCCTAGTGTGCAACAGGGCTAAAAGTCCACCACTACAAATAAGTACAAATAGGTGTCTCCTGAATTTCTGCGAAGTTTCCGTGTTGTACACGCTTTTAAAGTAGTCCATTTTTGGCAAAATATCGCGAGGTATATTTTGCCCAACAAGGGTACTTCAAAAGCGTGTATAACACGGAAACTTCAGAAATTCAGGAGACACCTGTTTGTACTTGTTTGTGGTGGTGGACTTTAATAGCCAGTTGCGCAAGAGCCAGTATTTTGCGGGGCGTTGTCATTCATTAAAAAGGCGGATCTGAAGTAAAACTGGCCACTTTGATTTGTAAAACTTCAGATTGATGAATTCAGAAGCATAATCTGAACATGACCACAGCAAAAATGTCAGATTTGTGCAGCAAAGAGGGCCCCAGAGTTCCACGTAAAAAGACTGCATGTTGAGTGAGAGGTTTTATATATTAGTTGACATGTTATGTAAAAAAGCTTCCTAATTGAAATGTAGCCCGTGTTTAAGGTACAGAAGTTCAGGCAGACAGTAGACAGTTTTCAGTGTTTAAGTTAGAAACTTTGGGTATATGGCCTTAATTGTTTTTGCTAATTCCTTGTTTAGTCCATTTTCTCGCGAAAAAAAAAAATTGGCACCCTCACCTGGTTAATTAATTGGATTAAGTTTTCCCGCCAAAAAACTTAGTATATAGAGCACTCTAACCTTGAACTTGTGCCCCCCCTCCCCACTCTTCCTGCCCACCTCCCACACTTCTTCCACAACTCAGAGTATGTTTAGTTACACTGTTCTCTGAACTTCTTTGAACATGTAGTCACCACACTCTGGTAGCAAACACTTTGTTGATCGAGTGCAATTTTTCCACCACTTAGACTTTCGAATAATCTCTCGCTCTCCTGGTCAGTCAATTGCACTGGTATACTGATGTGTCGAAGCATCAATGTCTCCCAAAAGACATCCCCCGGGGAGTACACTTAGTGCATTGACCGACCAAGAGATTATTCGAAAGTCTAAGTGGTGGAAAAACTGCACTCGATCAACAAAGTTTTTGCTACCATAGTGTGGTGACTACATGTTTGAAGAAGTCCAGAGAACAGTGTAACTAAACCTACTCTGAGTTGTGGAAGAAGTGTGGGAGGTGGGCAGGAAGAGTGGGGAGGGGGGCACAAGTTCAAGGTTAGAGTGCTCTATATATTAAGTTTTTTGGTGGGAAAACTTAATCCAATTAATTAACCAGGTGAGAGGGTGCCAATTAGTTTTTTTTTGGCGGGAAAATGGACTTAACAAAATCACTGTGGGATTAACGTGGCGAGACAATTTAAGTGCAAACAAAGGTCCAAATCAACAATTTTCAAGCAATTTGGCATTCATACGAAACTAATGTGGCCGGCTAAGATACTTTTTTGGGCAATTTGGCTAAACAATCAAAAAAATTCTTCCTTGGCACTAAAAAAATAACATGATTCAGGATAACAACGTGGCATTGAAAGGGCCGACTAAGATACAAAGTTTTTTGGCACGAGAATTTAGAAGTGGGTCAGAAAGCAACAATTTTGGGGCAATTTGGCATTCCATATACGATACAAAGAGGATAACAACGTGGAGTTAATTCAAAGCTTTTTGACGGGAGAATTTAACTGTGTATAGGTCCAAAGCGACAATTTTTGGACAATTTTGCATATTCAACTAAATATGAAAAAATTTTCAGTGATGCTTAACATGAATTCAGGATAAAAACGTGGAATTGAAGTGGCCGACTTAGATACTTTTGTTATAGAGGTCCAAAGTGACAATTTTGGGGCAATTTGGCATTCAACTAATAATGATATACGATACAAAGAAATTTTCAGTGAAGTTTGTCATGGAATTTAAAAGATGATTAACGTCAAATGGCTCCTCACCTAAAAAAAGGCTTGCCGACCCTCAGAGTAGAGTGAGCTGGGCAAAGGAGAACTGTGAGTGCAAGTGTGTGCAGATGGAGTGTTGTCTTCAATAAGGAAACATACTCACACCTCCCCATCTTCTTTTACACACTCAGGTTGAGATCTGCCAACAAAAGTCTGGTCCTTCCACCTGCTACAGTCTGGTCTTGGAGCCAAGATCATCCACAATGTCATCTTGGAAACAGAAGAACAAATGTCAGCAATTGGCCATGGCCTTCCTAAGAAAATGTTTACAATGATCACACAAATTTTATCGTAAGATTTTTGCAGAAAAAAGCAAAGCACTCTGGGGAAAATTTTTTTATTAGTCCGCCTGGCATCCTTTCATACTCCAAGTACATTGTGGGTAACTCCAACTTCAAAATACTGGGCTGGTTTATAATTTCAAACAACTACTTCAAATCACTGCATGCATGGATGAATGGAAAAATTGTGACGGTAACAACAAGGAAGACAAGGGCTTTCTTTATGTGCCAAAATGTGAGCATATTTTTTTGGAACTCCCCCCAAAAAAGCAGGCAAATCTGAGAACCAAGAAAGACCATTAAATCAGTGTGGTCTAAGATTCACTGTAAATAACTTAATCTGTGCCACGAACTTATCATATCCATGAACAAATAATTTGCAAACTTTCTTTTTGCTGCACCTGCCGCCTCCACATAAAGTGATTTACAGTAATTTTTGTATCACCAACTGCAGGAAATATTGCCTGCAACAAAAATTACTTATAAGGTATAACTGCCAATTGTGAATTAAAGATCTAGGTAAGTTCCTAAATACTGTTACAAATGTTATCGGCCAGATGTCTTAACTTACAACATACATGTACCATATAGCAAAAAAATTGTGTAAAACAGGTACGATATTTTGGTATCAAATGCAGTGAAGGTTTGTCTTCAAATTTGAATTCGGTCACAAAGATGTGCTATAATCTATTTCTATCTTCGAAGAATTTGATTTCTTTTGTCTTTGAATTTAGACAAAGTGGGCAAAACCTCATGATATGACGCATTCCATCGTCAAGAAAAAAAACACTGCAGAACAATACAGACAAATACAGACAAAACTGTCACTGATGGCACTATGTAGGTTATCTTTGTAACATGTCAACCCTTTAAATGTATGTTTGGAAATACAAACTTACCAGTTCAATGTCTTGGTCTTCTTCTGTGCTGTGTCTCAAATGTTCTGTGTGTCTTCAAGTCAACTGGTTTGCAAGCCCTCATTTGGTCTGCTTTGGACAGGAGTCGCCGGTCATCACAGGTTTCTCCTAGTCAGGACTGGAACGTCAGGACATACCTACATTTAATAAGGAAAGGATAATTAGTGGGATGCAAAATTTGTCCACTCAACACTGAATGACCATTAGATGATATAGATAAGAAACTTGAACAATTGAACTATCCCTTTGCTTATCAATAAATCTGATGTAGAAAACTGAAAAATGTTGTAACATTGATTTAAAAAATCCAGGCTGTGTGTTATTTCTTTAAAGTCACAGTGACGGTAATTCTGACATATTAGCAACAGAAAGTTACACACTTTCCTCAAATACACCAAGCAAGTGGAATTTTCAAAATGCAGAATCAAGATTTTTCTCACCTGATATTCTACTTGGGTCTTCTGGGGCCGCCTGGTCTGGTCCAATCCAGTCTTGTCAGGAATCATCACTACTGCATCAGTCAGCAGCCACCTAACTTTACAGACATTACAAGTTAAACACTCGTCTCAAATAACACCAAATAGTTGTAGGTAAAATGCAGAATTCAGATTTTTCTCAGCTGATATTCCTCTTGGGTCTTCAAATCATCTGGTCAGGTCCAATCTGTCTTGTCAGGTTCAGACAGGAGTCCTCACTACTGCATCAGTCAGCAGCCACCTAACTATACAGACATTACAAGTTAAACACTTGTCTCAAATAACACCAAATAGTTGTAGGTAAAATGCAGAATTCAGATTTTTCTTACCTGATATTCTTCTTGGGTCTTCTGGGGTCGCCTGATCTGGTCTGGTCCAATCCAGTCTTGTTAGGTTCAGACAGGAATCCTCATTACTGCATCAGTCAGCAGCCACCTAACTATGTAGAGATACCAAGTTACACACTTGTCTCCAAATAATCAAGTAAATGGTACCAAAATGCAGAGTTCCGATTTTCCTCACCTGGCCTGATATCACAAGTCTCATCTCATCTGGACAGGAACACTTGCAGAGCTGGCAGACTCTCGGGACACAGCTAACTACAGGAGTGTAGGAAAAAGAACAAGTTAACAATGTGATAGACATTGGGATAAAACACTGCAAACTAGATACCTTATCGTTAGGCCACACCAATTTAATTTCTTGGTTAACAGATTTTTATAGAAAAATAATGGAGCAGGCGGGTGAAAAAATAAAAAATAAAAACAGGCCTAGGCATCCTATTATGGCCCAAAATGGTACGATAGGAGCTATGAAGTCAACACACCAGGCTGGTTCAAAATTTAAACAATGAATTTTGACCTTTTAATGATACCACTGCATTCAAAGATGGAATAACTGTAACAACCAGGAATAAAAGGACTGTTTTTAACTGTTCAGGGCAAAATATGAGCATTTTGCAGTTGATTCTGAATTTTTATTTTTATTTGCAAATCAGAAAAAAATGAAGCGGGCGAATCCGTTAAGCAAGAAATTAAATTGGTGTGGCCTTATCGTTAAAGCTTCATAAATTTAAATGCTGGTGACTATACATTTTGACATGTCGCTTGGATGCTCCTGTCTTTTAATGCACTACGCTATGGAAGGGCACACATCTGCAACTGACAACGGATACATGAAACTACTAGAGACACAATGATGTTCACTCTGTAAGTACAGAAAATACAGAAATTCCTAGCTAAAATTCTTTAAGTGGACATACATAAGTCATATATCATTAGGTTTGCTCTCCTAGCTTGGCCAAAAAAACAGCACACTAGGGCTGCGTACCTAAACGTAACATCAGGTACAGGTACAGGTACTGGTACAGAGGTTTAGGTACAGGTCCGGACCTGTACCTGTACCTGAACAATTTGACAAATTAACACGTGTTCTTCACTTTTTCAATCATGACACAGAAACAATAATAAAGTGTTGGAGGGAAGGGAAAATGACTGACCTCTGACCTGATTTGAGTTTGTTGACCAATCACAACCCTGGATCAGCCACACTTTCGCGATGTCTCGTTTGACTGAGGATCTCAAATCAATCGACGGTGTTTACGTCTTTTCCAGTGCTAATTTTTCGTCTTTGTGGTAGGATTTACCTATCTTTAGTCATATACATGGTGTAAACTAGCTATTTCGGTATATACTCGTTACTTCATGATCCGGTATTTTGGACCTGTACCGAAACGATTTTTACGGTATTGGACCGGTACAGTGTACCGGTCCGCAGCCCTACAGCACACAGTGATAGCCCTAGATTCTAATATAAAATCACATTTTTCTACCATAAAAGTCACCAAGTCAAAACCATACTAGCCTCTTCTATAATTCAAAGGATGGACATTTATTCAAATCACTGCATTGATAAGTGGAAAACTGTAACAAGTAGAAAAACAGACTTACTTCAACTGTTTGTGTAAAAAATTAGCATTTTGGGGTTGGTACATAACCTGAATATTACAATTACTTGTAGTACACAGTACATGCTTTACTTATGTTGATGAGGAAAAAATGAAGATGAAACAAGAAAGTAGATTGGTGTGGTCTTGCGATTTTATACCTCTCTCAAAAATCTAACCAACTGAGAGTAATGTTTCAAAATACTTTTGAACATTTCACCAACACATTCTAATGTACAAAAAGTTCCACAAATATCCTACCCATCTTTCCTTTGACAGGGAAGGGACACAAATAAATGTTAGACCTGGAAGCCCATTGGTGTATAAAAACGTCCATTTTTTTTCTCTTCAACGTGTCAGGGAATGTTAGAACTAGGATTTAAACAAAGAAGTTAAAAACCGACCAAAAACTAGCGTGTTGCATTCTCAAAATCACACGAATTTACCACGAATATACCGAAACGTGTTGTTCTAAGTTTGTATAGGAAATAAATTCTACGGCACGGCTTGTTGCCTTACCTTGTGAAAACTCTGCCCTCCCCACGACCACGCCGCCATCCTTCGGGCGCCATTTTCTCGTCTTCTCCAAAATCCACCACGTCAGGAAATCCGCATTTTCTTCGCCAAAAACCCGGAAAACGGCACAACTCCTCCGTAGAAACATCCCCGAACATTTCTTCTACACGTTAGACTGAATTTTGTTCGAACTGGAAGCCGAAAATTTACCAAAAAGTTGACAAATAATTCCTGGTCTTCCTCGCGTGCCTCCGACAGACGCAGACTGAGTGGATCGTACCATTGTGACTTTTACACAGCTGTGTACAACAGCTGGTCTAATTTACCCTGATAACCACAACTACTTTACCGCCAAAATCAATCCCCTCACAAAAATAATGGCTCTCTGCTCAAAATTTCGGACTAGTTTGTGTCTAAATAACACACAAGCAACAATTATAGGCAAGGACGTTCAACGTCCTTGTTATAGGTGTCTCCAAAGTATAGCAGGCCGAAATCTGTTAATTCAATCAGCCTCAGCACCACATGATTCTATGCAAACGGTGCCTGTCCTTGGTGCTGAACGCCATCCATACAATGTTAAACACATAGTGATTATAGGTATGGTGAAAACCACAATAGCATTAAGTACAGGGACTTGTTAAAGCTGGCCAAAACTTACAGAAAAAAATGACATACACTTGAGGAAGGTAAGAGTGGAACTGTCAACGGTCTACGATAAATTCACAACGGCATAGGCTACATGTTACGTTACATTCGGCCAAGCTGATTCTGCCTACACGAAAATACAGGCACTAATATAGCTAATTTTACGCCTTTCATAAACTGCAACGCTTACATACGCTACATGCTGTTGTATATGAACCATCTAGTCGTCTGGCTACGAACTGTGTGGGATAGAACGGCCGATTACGCCCCAGGCTTGCAGGCATTCTTCCCAAGAAGTGTACGTGCAAACGGTGCCTGTCCTTGGTGCTAAACGCCATCCGCACAATGTTAAACACATAGTATATGGTGCATATGGTGTATAGTATATGAACCATTTTAGTCGTCTGGCTACGAATTGTGTGGGATAGAACGGCCGATTACGCCCCAGGCTTGCAGGCATTTTTTCAACAAGTTTACGTGCAAACGGTGCCTGTCCTTGGTGCTGAACGCCATCCGCACAATGTTTAACACATGGTACGATGAACACTACACACGCGCGCGCTCGTATTTTTAGCAGTATTGTGTATGGGCCGCTGTAATTGGGCCTATTTTTGTCAATATTAGAGTTCACAAAATCAGGTCTCTGGCTGAAAATACTTCATTGTACAGAGTAGTAAAATTGTCTACAACCTACCCCTGTCTTCATTTATGCAGGCCTTCTAAAATGTTAACATTTTTGCCTATTCATACAAAAAATACACAACAAAAATCTTCTGGAAAATACTGAATAGCGTTTATTTCGTTTCCACAATACTGCTTAGAGGAGTGCACTTAGGAAAATACCTTATTATTTTACAGAGTTTAATTCTGTTGGATTTATAAACCTATTTCATCTTTCTGCACAAGACTTGAAACTTAATGTTACATCACAAACTATTTTGTCATGTTATGCAGAAAGAGAAAATATCAGTAAGCTACACAGTCTACCTTACAACAAATTTTATACAAGACTTAATCAACAGTGCCTCCTCGCAATAGTTTTAGTACATGTTACATGTTGTTATATATACTAGATATATTTAATATACATGAAACGCTTTTTCATAACAAGTTTTCATACTTCATGTTACAAGGACACTTTCAGTGCTTTCAAATGGACAAGACTTCAATACTGTATTTACATGGACTCATACAAATTCTTCCACAAGAAATGTCATAATTCTCCTACAATTCCTTAATGGTTGGAAGGCATCACTACAATATTTCAAGTTGCCATGACCTAAACTGACCATCACAAGAAATCACTCAACTTTTGTAAGAAACTATCAAATTTTGGAAAGACAATAAGGCCATGATGATTTGATTATATGGATGACATCCACGTGGCATGAATTTTCGGCTGTTTCAAAAAAAAAAAAAGTTTTCAACCATACTGTAAATCGTACAAAACAGTTGCAAAATGAGCAAATACATACCGTAACTTGAAGAAAAAAACATTCGAAAACGATACCAATGTTGTAGAATGCCGAAATCAAACAAAAAAGACGAAAATGTAAAGAAATGAATTTGAAGACTAGATTATTCGCCAAACCATACTCTGTGTCACTTGTCCAACCTTCAAGACCACGTAGATTTCAAAATAAAAGCAACTTTTTTTTTGCCAAACTTTTTTTTTATTCGCACGTGCGCATCAGTTTTGGGGTTCCCAGAGGATGTCATCCATATAATCAAATCAACATGGCCTAATAAGCAAAAATTGTAAGAAAATTGTAAGATTGTGTCAATGATGGGCACTGATTGCACACACTATACTTATACATCATTATCAGTTCTTAACACATCTTAACATTAGCCAGGTTTTCTCAATATACAAAATAAATATTATATACAAACACTTTCAAGTTTTGATGTTACTGTGTTCAGTATGGCACTAGTCAAGTTTTTCTCTTGCAAAAAGTAGGAAACTTTTGTAGGTCTTTGAAAACTGTCAGAAAATGTCGAAAATTTGTACAAATCAACCTCTTTGACAAATTCTTACCTCTAAATTGTTACAAATGAAACAAGGGCTTATAAAACTATACTTCAATTTACAATGGAAAAAGTAATTTCGTCTAGTTTCAAAGTGGTAATACAACATAATTATGATACATTGTACATGGAACTATACGTGTTGAAGTTGAGATTAAAATGATACATTTTAAGGCAACAAGTCATTGATAGTTAGTAATCTGACAAGAACATAGAAGTTCAAAAGTCTGTGACAGTGTGTTCTACATTTTTCTTGCTGTTCATGATTTTATAGTTTTGCTGCTTCAAATTTACCATTATGTTCCCATGGTCTATATCAACTTGAATACTATTCTAAAGTTTGACACTTCAACTACAACGTCACTTCGTATAGTACTACACTTCAGCTATGCCTGTACAGCTTTAACTTATACGGTACTAAATGTATCTGTATCCACAAGTGGTTGGGCCAGAAGCTATTGGCAATTTTCAGAAAACTAGACTTAAATTGTTACTGAATTCATACCTCAGGCAACATACCGGTTACAATATTGCAACATGTACACTTTCGTCTAACTGTTTATGTTTTGAGATATAAACAATGTACAGATCTATGCAAGCCTTATGCTGATTATTGTAATTGTTAGAATTTGTGTTTTTTTTTTCAAAGAATTATCAAAAGGTGGGGCTTGTTGGCATCAAGTACAATATGAGCATCCTCACTTGATTTTTTAAATCTTTAAACCAGTATAGCAGAGTGACAATTGTTATTTCTGCAAACTGCGGAAGAAATCTGAACTGTTGAAGATATTTATGAACGTTGCAACAAGACAAATCCATCTATTTACATTCAGAAAAAACTGTACACTCAGAGACATAACAAAAAGTGGAGAAATTGTCTCTTAACTTTACTGAAGTATCATAATTTTCCAATCTTTAAGATTGGTGACTCTATCAATGAGAATATAAAACAATACTTCAGTATTTTTTCTAGGTAACTATGTTTTCTTTTTAATTATGAAAACTGCTGATGTTATGTACACCTTTCATAGTTTTCAGTATCTTAAATTAGTTTTTCCTTATACAATAGACAGAGCCAGACAAATGTTAGATGAGTATTTCATGAGCCAAAAGCGAATTTTCAGTTTAAGCACGTAGCTTAAACTCTTGAGTTTGATTCAGCAGAAGGAAATGTAAGACTTTAAACTGGTGTGAAGTTTTAAAAAAGTTGGGTATCACATAACAGGTATATTTCTTACAGCACATCAGCAAAATGTACTACGCCTGTGTGAAATCTGTAATGTATTGTGCATTGTTCCTTGGCATATTTAAGGATGACAACCCACCTATAGTTTAGAAATGTTGTGTCAGAAAAGATGACATCTGTAACAGGCAAAATTTTAATGCAACGTTGACCAGACATCCAAAGAGAACTGTGAAAAATCCAAGTTTCACACAGGCACAGTACATTCTGTCGAAGTGCTACTAGTATTTCTAACTGGCAACAAAGGACATAAATGCTTAATCTCGTTTTTCTCCATAATACTGCCTTATATCTTAATCTCCAAGCAGATCATACGGTGGCAAGGCAGTAACCATTGGCCAGAAGAGTGTCCATTAGCCACCGAACGTTGGGTGGCCAATGCATGGATACTGTCTGGCCAATGGATACTACCTGGCCAATTTGATACTGTCTTTTGCGGCCACTGAAAGATCTGCATTTAGGAAATACCTAACATATTTTACTGTCTTTTGTGGCCACTGAAAGATCTGCTTGGAGACTAGCATATCTAGCAACTAGAGGCTATTCTATCGGGTAGAGGGATGGTGTAGGGAGCTCTCTGTGGTATTGTATCGTAGATGTGTGCGTCAATGTTTTCTGCGGAACCGAAGGTGTCGTTCTCATAAGGGTTGTCCAGTAAGATGGGAGACTCAGGACTGCTGTAGCTCTCATCATCAGAGTCACTGTGTGTGCTCAGCGGTAGGAAAACTCCTGAAAAGGACAACATATAAAATCCTATGAAGTCCAGAAGAACTACTATCTGTGAATAGTTTCATCATTTTGGTATGTCACTGAACAAAGAGACTTTTCTTACACAACCAAGAGGTTTATTCAGCCGACATTTTGGTGACTGTCTGCCATTCTATTCTACTACTTTAGAAAGTTCTCCAACAAAAGTAGTGGTACTTAAAGGTTACATGAACAATGTATATAACATATCTTGAAAGTTCATCTGTGTTGGTAGAAATCATTATGAAGCAAGTTTAAACTGCTATTTCCAACACAACAAATTGGACTCACCCAAATTTTCGACTGTACAACTCCAGTCTTTGTCAAGGAATGAACAATCCACCGCTTCCGTGATTGCAGTGGATCATAGGTTGTCTCTGGCACCATAGAATTTCTGTAACCTATGATCCACTGCTCACAGAGTCACGTGTGCTATCTGCGTGACGTCACGGAAGCGGTGCATTGCTCATTCCTTGACAAAGACTGGAGTTGTACAGTCAAAAATTTGGGTCCAATTTCTTGTGTTGGAAATTACAGTTTAAACTTGCTTCATAATGTATAACATGATGCGCTCTTTTCCCCAGTAGAGGCTTCACAGTTTAATCAAGTAAGATGACTTGTTGAGCTGATTTAATGTGTGGATTTGTTTACAAACCAAATGTGTGAATGTAGCAGAAAAGATGACAGGAAAGAAAGAAAGAAAAAGTCAGAAACGGAAGTGGAGGCCAGTTATAGCAAACCTTAGCGTGCTTGGTTTTTCCATGGTGTCGAGTTTTACCACGTTTAGAATTACCAGGAACTACAAACACGTAGAACACATCAACACAGAAGAGAACAAGAGGGAGGGGACAACAATACAATGTATGTATTACTATGTTAAGTTAATATATGAATTTACAAAATTATTCCAAAACTCTTCAATCTAATATTGTAAAAAGACGAGATATGAACCGTAAATTAGAACATTAAAGAATAAAAGTCATTTTATTACCTTTTCCTTTATTTGTTAGTTTGGTCCTCATGTCTTCATATCGAGGATCACTGCCACCACAGGCTCCTGAAAAGGACATTCGAAATTCCGTTATTTCATGACTGGAATTGCTGCAGTGCACACAAAGATTGCTAGAGGGCACTCTTTAAGTTAAAATCAACAGGTGGACGCATTTACATTTAGAGTAGAAAAGCAAAAATGATAACTTCCATGCTGAAGTTACGATGTTTCGGGAAGGGTTTTGTGATATCTATTTTATCATAATTTCAGTTCAAGCTGTGTAACATCTACTCTAAATAATGTGGAATAAAGGGTTATAATGGCGTATATGGTGACATAATCCCTGGTCAGGTGCGATAACCACCGAATAAACCATAGAGTGAGCGTAGCTGTATAGTGGTGAAGTCCAAAAGGTGGTCAGTTATTCTAATCACCGACCACTTTTGAGGTTACGGCCTGATAACCGATGGGAAATGGAGCTTTCTGATCGGTTGACGTCGCCCGGCTATATGATAATGTTCGTTAGCGTACCTAGCTCGTTAGGGTCCCTGTTTATCTTGTAGTCGTCGGCCTCTGCGTACACGTGTTCCTCCGCTCCGCCCACCGCACCAAGTTTCTCCATCTCCAGGTTCTTGAAGGACGTGAAGAGGACGTTGTTGGTCATGTTGGGGGGCGCAGTGGGGACGGGGCGCCCGCCGTGAGCTGGTTGATTCCGGTACAGCGGGTTGGGAAGGTCTGGGGGCGATTTCGTGTCCGTAACGGCCGCCGCGACAATGTCATCTGAAGGAGAAAAGTAAGAACCGGTAAGTAAAAAAATAAGTACAAACACTTAGAAATTCTACATCTTGGTAATCTAAATGTGACAACTCTGAAGTTGTTACGTACGCGACTTTTGTTGACTGAAATGTTTTATTTTACACTATGTGACAAGCCTGTAAACTTTGTTTTGGGAAAATTAGACAAACCATCTGATGTGTAAAAATTGGAAAATGTTTACGGTAAGTAATATCTTATCACAGCTTTGATCGAAATGATTCAGGATTTTGTTCCAAACTTATATTATAAACAATTTTGATGCCTGCCCTGGGATCATACCCAAAATCACCTGATTTAGAATCATAAAAAATCAACTTTATAAGGTTCAAAAATCAACATATATTTGTAGAAATCACCTGATTTAGAATCATAAAAATCAACTTTATAAGGTTCAAAAATCAACATCCATTTGTAGAATTATCCTCCAAATCAAAATGATTGCAGACAATACAATTTTTAACCCTCAATCACCCAAGACACCGTGGTTATGATTTTGTACTACACACGTTGACACTTACATGTAAACGGAGATGATATGAAGGTTCAGGATGTCCAGGGAAAGAGTAACACACAAGTGGAAAAAAGAAGACAAATGTTTGTTATGAAGTTGTTAGTTAGCACATCTACAAGCATGAAATATTATCTTTATCATACTACTCTTCAATATGTTACTTTAGGCCACACCAATTTAATTTGTTGGTTCTCGGATTCGCCTCTTCCTCTTTTTCTGATTTGAAAAAAAAGAAAAGATTCTGGTTCTGAGTCAATGCAAAAATGCTTATATTTTGTATAACAGTTGAGGAAAGTCCTTTTCTTCCTAGCTGTTACAGTTTTTCCATCTATCAATGCAGTGGTTTGATTAAAAGTTCAAAATTCATTGCTTAAATATTAACCCAGCCTTTTGTGTTGACTTCATGGCTCCTATTGTAGCATTTGGGGCTATAATAAGATGCTTAGACCTGTTGCTTCATATTTTTTCTGAAAAAATAGGAGAACCAACAAGTTAAATTGGTGTGGCCTTAAGTTCTGACTGCTTGTTTGGCATGTGAAAGATTATGTGTCTCTTTGCTAAAATAGATAATTAGTAACACACATGGTTTAAAATGGTTAAAAAACATTTCAAACATGTTTTGCACATTCAGGTCCTCACCTGCATTTGTGTAGTCATTTGGTCTGGTGGTAGCTTGGTAACTGGAAAGGAAGGAATGACAAAAAGAGTGTTAGTCCTCTCATAAAATTTTTTTGGAAACATTTTCTTGGATCATAATGTATGGACTGACTGCAATCTGTCACTGCTTTTATGGACAAAATTTGATATTTCAAGCAAAGAAATTATGAGTGGCAATGTATCTTGTGTAGATGTGTTTCAAACATATACACCATACATGAAAATTTGTAGCAAGACTTTCTGTACTAAATGTAATATGTTAAGGGAATGATTTTAGCATCATTATGTTTACCAAAGGAAAACATATTGTTTTTGCTCTGTTTCCTCTTCTCCTTCTCCAAACAAATAATGTCAATAACTTGAACCAGACATCTGCCACCATGGTAACTGGTGTAAGCTCCTTGGTTACATATTGTTGCAATTTTATAGCAGGAGGGATTTAGTTTATACATTGTAGCAGGAGGGGTTTGAGTAAGAATTAACAGAGCAGACCATATGCAAAGGTAAACATTATGTTTTTGTTTTGGGAATGTTTCCTTAGTTTCTAGACGTTCCCAGCGCAAGAATACTCACACGACAGACGGGAGCCCGTTGAGTCTCTTCTGTTTCTCCTCGCGGAGTCTGCGCCGGTACCACACCACCACCATGATGAGTAAGACCAGTAGGATGACCATAATGACCACTCCGATGATCAGGGCGATGTGCTTCCCCGCACCAGCAGGGTCCAGACTCTCCACCTTATCTCCTGTTCTTCCTGATAGCACTGAGGCTGTAGAGAGACAAATAGAATAATTACTTAGTATAAAAAATGTGGTACTATTCATTAGCCACTGCCTCCAAAAAACTAGAAAGGCCAATATTTGCTTTGGAGCAAATACAGCGATGGGTTCACCACATTTTACGACGTCATGGCAGGGAAAGAATGAGAAACACAAGGGAAAACAATGATTTACATTGATATAACTATAATATGAAGTAACATACAACTAAAACAACAGTTGGATAGCTATTTCCTACTTTATTGGTTAGGATTTTTAATTGCATAATGCAAACTGTTGATTTTCAAAATAAATAAAAAAACGTTCATGCCCCGCATTCCAATGCTGGAGCAGAAAAGCTTGAAATACCTACCAAAACACTTGAATAAAGACATACTGTCAGTATGGAAATCTCTGTGCAGGTGTTAATCAAGTTAAATCCCAACAGCCAATCAGCAAGAAATGCTCTGTGCAGGTGGAAATGCTCTGTGCTTGTGTTAATCAAGTTAAATCCCAACAGCCAATCAGCAAGAAGTATAGAGGAAAGCTGCATGCCTATTGGTTGATGCCCTGCATTCCATTGTGATGACTCATGCCCAGACGTGGTAATCACGGTACACTAACACAGTAATACATTTGCTATAATACAGCCAAAAAACTCAAATAAAACCATTCTAAAAGCCTGTATCACAATAATTTAAAAAACGCCTAGGGGTATTTGCCCACTGTACCTCCATACCAAATTTCAGGACCTTGGGCCCTAAAATGAAGAAGCTGAATCCATTTAAAAAATGGCAGGAGGAGAAGGAGGAGGAGAAGAAGAAGAAACATCAGAAAAAGCAATATGGTTTCACCACACCACGAACCATAATGATCACAGTTATGTACATATGGCATGGTTTTGTACAGGTGTTAATTGAGTTAACCCAATCAAATCCCAACAGCCAATCAGCAAGAAGAATAGAGGAAAGCTGCATGCCTATTGGTTGCTTGCTCTGCATGCCATTCTGATGACTCATATATACATAGACTAGATATTTTCTTTTAACCTTTCATATCTCTATGTTCCCTTGCAAGTAAATTATCATTTGTAATAAAATAACCCCCAAAACAGTTCAGGAACTCTCAGTGTTATGGGGAGATTTAGCATGCGTTCTTTTATAGTAAGTTAAAAATTATTAAATACATGTACTTACGATAACAAGCTCCTGTCACCCTGTCACATGTAGTACCATTGTCACAGTGGAGACACTGTTGTTTGCAGTACAGGCCATAGTACCCTGGGGAACATTCTGAAAATATAGGGTAAAAAAGTTGTTACGAAACCATCAAGTAATCACAAGAATTATAGATCACAACTATCCCAAAATGATGAACATTTAGGTACATCCGGCTTACAAAATTTACAAGAAATGCAAGTTAATATTCCTGAGATTTTGGCTACACTACATGTAAGCAACAAATCCTTTATACAGGTAATATTCCATTTCAATTCAGCCCTAATTGTTTCTTATCTAGAAATAATGCAAATATGGTTGTTTTATTTCGAGAATACTTAGGCCTAGGAAAAAAAATTGTGTTTCCTGTTTCCCAACTGACCCTAGAAAAACCAGCCGACCCTAGCCTTTTTTTGGGGGGGGTGGTCCTCTGCAAGGGACATAAATAATTTAATTTTTCGAGCTGATCAACCTTTTCTAGCTCCATGATCTGACACCAGAGTAATAAAACATTGTACAATTGGTTTTCTAAGAAAGAAAAAAAAGATAATTTCTATCTACCGATCCTAATTTTTTCAGGACAGAAACAGGAAACACAACATTTTTTTTCCTAGGCCTTAGGAGAATATTTTTTGAGAATATTTACCTTGATCACAGAACCTCCCCATGTAGCCAGCCTTACAGTAACAGTCTCCGTTCACAGGGTCACAACTTGCATCATTCTCACACAGACACTGCTCCTTACAGTCTTTACCATAGTGGCCATGGTCACAACCTAAAACACAGAAGAAGAAAAAATCAAACATTTAAAAAGCAAAAGAACAGGCCACAGGAAGAATAACTACTGTCAAGTACATGTATGCTAAGTGTGGATACTATTTATACTAATAAACTCAAACACAATCATATAAAAAAATTATACAAGAAAAGTAATAAAACAGCCATTACCATAGTAATCATATAATGATAAAAATGATTGTTACCTTGAACAAAAGGGACAATATAGAACTACATATTCAATATTAAATAAATTCAAAGAACAAAAAAGATACACCTGGTAAATAAAGACGATGATTCATATGTATAGACATAACATGAAAACCATAGAAATGATCAAATTCCGAGAAATAAACTTATGGATGCCCAGTTTTAATGTTGCATCCATTTTGTAAGTAACATAAACAAATCAAAGCAAACCAAATCTTACTTTCTGAACATGTAGGCCCTCTCCATCCCCTAGAACAGTTACAGACCCCTGAGACAGGGTCACACTGTGCTCTGTTAGCACAGTCACACGGGTACCGGCACCCATCTCCAAACATACCCTGGGGACAAACTGTGTGCAGCACAAGAGACACAGACATTAACCAAGGAAAATCAGGTGCCGAAATCAACATAACATCATGTAGTGCTGTGTAAATCCACATATAGGTTCAGGTCTAAATCAAGTCCAGAGGTTTAGGTTCAGTTCCGGACTCGTAAGTCTGGACCTAAACCCATAGCATATACAAAATTGCATGTTGGCAACTTTGCAAAGTTGTTGGGACAAACTTTAGCCACATAACATGGTGGCTGACACATGGCAATGTTTTCTTCATTTTGCACCACAGATTTTGGAATCTATGGAAGGTTTTAGGTGGTTTGAAAAGAAAAAGGGGTATGTGACATGTTTTTTTCTGGTAATAAGTCCAGAATCGATTCTTGACTTTTAGGTTTTTTTTTTACTTGAACCTAAACATTTTTACAAGTCCAGAACCGGTCCAGCGAACCGGTACACAGCACTACTGTTATGTACTGCACAGAATAACAAGGATCTATATAATTGAGTTCTTATAGACAGAACCAAGAAGATTTGGCGCACTATAAAGTGTTAATTATTGTATAGAGAACTCAAACATTACTCAGGGAAAACCAGGTGCCAAAATCAACAGAACTGTTACATGTATGTACTGCATAAAATAACACATATATAAGGCATTCTATAGATGAATTCTTATAGACAGAGCCAAGAAGATTTGGCACACTATAAAGTGTACATTACTGGAGCAAAATCAGGAGGACTGGTACAACATGTATATGTAGAAAGTAAATGTCATTTACCACATAAAACACTACAATGGCTCTGTAATTGAATGTCATACATTCCACCTGACAAAACACAGACTGAACAACTTTTAGGCAGGCTTGAACATTGAGTTTCTGACTTTTTGTTGATTTATTTTACAATTCTAAACTTCTAATTAATAAAAACAGAAAAATACTTTACACCAACTGTAAATTAAGATGTAACACTCACCATCTTCACAGTCCTCTCCTTTGAAACCCCTTGGACACCTGTTTCAAAGACGTGAAATATGTATTTTTTAATCAAAAGGACCTAGACCACATTTTCTGTACAATCAAAATAAACCACAACACCATCTCACGTTAAGACACTCAGCTTCAAGAAAGCTATTATCCAAACAGTGTCACCTAGACCTCTACTTTAAAAAAAATGTTGATTTGTGTGTTTATTGTTGATTTTGTGATGTGATGTAATGTGTGTCATTTTAATGTATTTACTGTATTAACTTTTTGTGCCATGTAATTACAATGTATGTCATTTTAAATGTACGTGTGTGAGCCTTGGAAGATTAGCCCAGCAGGTTGCGTAATAAGTCAAAAGAAAAATGATACTTTTAATGAAGAACACACCTGCAGCTGCCATCAAAAGGTGAACAGGTGCCCCCATTCCGACAGGTGCACCTGTGACTACAGTTCAGTCCATAGTACCCATCCTGACACTCATGTTGACACCTGTAAACCAAGGGAGCAAGTCTTAATAAAGGATTATGGCAAACATATTGTTTTTGCTCAGTTTCCTCTTCCTCTTCTCCAAACACTAACCTCTGACCTGGTCTGTCACCATGGTAACTAGTGTAGGGTTACATAATGTTGCAATTTTACAGCAGGAGGGATTTAGACTCCTGTCTGCCCATATATTTGTTTGAGTAAGAATTAACAGAGCAGAACATGTACGAAGGTAAACATTATACATAAATGAATACATTTGCTTTGCAAATGTTACCTTTCTAGTTAAAAAAATTTCTTACCTTTTCCCCCTGTACCCAGGCAGACACTGGCAGACCCCGGTACGTGGGTTACAGGGACTGGTCTCACAGCTGCACTGTTTCAGGCAGTTAGGGCCATAGAAACCCACATCACACTCCTTCTCACATCTGGGGAATACAACAGAAAACCACAATATTAAAGGCATCCATTTCAATTTCAAAGCAGCAAAACTGGAAATATTTTGAATAAGGCAATTTTTATGATATTGACACAAACTGCTTCACATTAGCACATTTCAATCATTTATTTCATACTTTGGGTATTTAAAACTGCAGAAACAAGCCCCAAGATGAGTCCTTTATTTTATGGGAGGTACCCTAAAAATCAGCCAAGGGCCCTTCCAGTAACCATTTTCCGTCAGAATTTTGGGTATCTTTGCAAAGTTGATTTCAGGAGTTGTTTAAAGCTTTCTAGTGATGATGCCACAACTGTACTTGGTGGCAACGAGTTCCACTCCACGATAGTTCTAGGAAAATATGAGTTCTTGAACATCTCAATTCTTGGTTGATAACTCTACAATTTGAAGGCAGAACTGTTGCTTGTTCTTTTCTGGGCTGGTGTCAGATAACATACATTCAAACACTACCAAAAAACATAACTGTCCACACTATGCATGATGTACAAAATGACTAATAAACTGGTGGACGTCCCAACTACTAAGTACCTAATACCTGCCCAGAAGAGAACAAGAAATAGCCATGCCTTCAAGTACCAGAGTTATCAATGGAGGATCGAGGTGTTCAAGAATTCATTCTTTCCTAGAACTATCGCAGAGTGGAACTCACTGTCACCAAGTACAGTAGGGGCATTGTCATTAGATAGCTTTAAACAATGTCTAGAGTTAGAAGTTCAAGGGCTAGGTGTAACAAGTCGATCGGTGTAATGTAGCCAGCTGCCGCCGCGCCGCGTGCCTGCGAAGATACAGGTAACTGTCTAGCCAACAGTAACAACAGTAAGTTACCTTTCTCCCGAGTATCCAGGTGGACAGCTACACTGTCCTGTAGTGACGTTACAGACAGCTCCGTTGTGACAGTTACACGTACCGGAACAGTTGATACCGTACGTACCCTCAGGACATGGCTCACCACACACCTCATTCTGTGAAAACATACAACATTAACATAAGAGCTCACAGACCTACCCTGAACCGAGACGGGAGGCGACACAAGTTATCTGGCATGTATAACCTGCTACTACGATCACGTTGGGCGACACATGAGTTATCTGGCACGTATGACCCGCTACTACGGTTACGTGTCTCTGACGTCACGTTCCAAGAGTAGACGGGTCCATTCCATGAACAAGGTTGAAGGAGTCAGCCAAAAATTTGGGGTAAGTCCCAATTCATTCCAGTGTTGGAAAGAAAGTTTAGTTTTCATTTCATAATGACTAAGTCTTGTACCAACACAGATGAACTATACCAACATTCATCTTTTTTAATTCGCTTAGAAAAATTTGGTACCAAAATGCTATATTAGATTAATTTTGATAGTATGGAGAAGATTCTTTGAAATTTCATGTAACAGATTCTTATTTTGAATTTTTATTTTCTTTATAGCCTGAAGAAACAGTGTTTAGTAAAGTCTTGATTATGGAAACAGAAGGCACTACTTCCATAAATAGTTTAATAAGGTTGGTAAAATATAGGATACAGGAGTTCTTTTAATGACAAAGATTCCTCACCTAAGTACTTACTCACCTAACCCAGCCACGTTTGGGATTGCAAAAGCGCCACCTACATCAGCTACATACAGGGGCGAGAAGCAGAACTCAAGTCAGAAGCTCTGAGGAAGGTGTCTGATAGACACCAAAATGTCAGCATTTAGGTGAGGAATCTTGGTTGTGAAAAAGAAAACTCCTGTGTCCTAGAAGGCACTTATACTTACAGTAAAGCCGGCTCGACATTCGCACAGCCCGTGGATATGGTGGCACGTGGCGCCGTTTTGACACTGACACTCCTGCGCACACTGGTCTCCATGGAAACCAGGACTGCAACGCTGCTCACAGCTACAAAATGAAAAACAATTCGTACATAAGTCAGTTTTTCTAAACAGGGGAATAAGGGCGCTGCTCCCTCATGTAACCAGCCAGTGCCCTTATATCTATTTATGTTTACCGAAGGAAAACATTGTTTTTGCTCAGTTTCTTCTTCTTCTTCTGTTCCAAACACTGAACTCTGACCTTGTCAATGACCTGATTTGTTGCCGTCTCTCACCATGGTATATGGTGTTTGTTACATAATGTTGTCATTTTATAGTAGGAGGGATTTATACTCTTGTCTGACCATATATATGAAACTATTGGAGTAAGAATTAACTGAGCATTTGCTTTGAAAATGATACTTTTCTAGTTTCAGATTGAGTACACGGGTCCATTCTGTGAACAAAGTTGATGGAGTCAACCCAAAATTTGGGTAAGTCCCAATTCTGTAATCTAAGTGTTGGAAGTTAAAGCTTAGTCTTTATTTCATACTGTAAGAAAATACTTACTATGGCCCAGTGAATCCAGCACTGCAGCTACAAGCCCCTGTGACAGGATCACAGGTAGCCCCGTTCTGACATTGGCAGGTCTGACGACAGCTTTCCCCGTACGTACCCGCCGGACAGAAGAACTCACAGTGGTCTCCGTAATGTCTGCAGAGGAAAACAGTTTGTTATAAATACGAAATTAATTTCAACAGATTTGGGCATAGTACATTGTTTAAACCGGTGCAATAGCTCAATTGGTAGGGAGGTCGTGAGTTCAAACCCCGGCCAGGTCATACCAAAGACTTTAAAAACGGTACACACTTCTTTCTCTGCTTAGCACTCAGCACATATGAGAAAGAGTGTGGGAAGGTCAAACACACATCACTACCAGCGGACTAACCCCCTGCTGTAGTGCCCTGCACAACTGTGTGTCGCCCAAGGGCTACGGAAATGAACATGGGCACCACAACCTATGCTCTGTATAGAGCACAGAAGACTCCAGTCAGAAGCTCTGAGGAAGATGTCTGACACGCATCGAAATGTAAGCAGCTGAGAAACACTACTGGTTGTGTAAGAAAATACATTAATATCCTTGTTTGTTATACCAGATACACACCAACAACATGAATGTTTTCCAGGGCCCCACTGTAATTTAGTGTAAAGCAGTGGTATGACACTGAAGAGAAAGAGAAACAAATAAACAAACAAACAAACAAACAAGCTGTACGTACCCAGGTAGACAGGCACATGAACCATCCACAGGGTTACATGTAGCGTTGTTAAAACACAGGCACTGCTGCAGACAGTGGGGGCCGTAGTGCGAGTTGTCACAGGCTGGAGAGAGAAGAAAAAAATTAGGTTACTTAAAACATTTCCCTTTACTCTTTTATCTTGTAACAAAGGTAACCTACAATCCCTACACTTTTGTGAATAATTTCAGCAACAAGCTTAAGATTCTTCCGTGAATAGTTTCATCAGGTTGGTAAGACACTGAGTAAAGAGACTCTTTTTAAAAAACCAAGTGTTTTATTCACAGCCGTTTTGGTGACTGTCTGTCACCTTCCTCGGGGCAATTCTGACTGGTTCACATTGCACTGCAGCACAGGTGTCGCTGCTGTAGATGCATTCCAAAACATACAACATTTACACATCTACACATATGCATGATGCTGCAGTGCAATGTGAACCAGTCAGAATTGCCCTGAGGAAGGTGACAGACAGTCACCGAAACGTCAGCTAAATAAAAGTCTTGGTTCTGTAAAAAGAGTCTCTTTTTACTCAACAAGGTTCTTGATTCAACAACAAGTAGGTTTTCATCTGATGTTTTGGTGACTGCTTGTCACTTTCTTCTGAACTGAACCAGTCAGAATTGCCCCGAGGAAGGTGACAGACGGTCACCGAAATGTTGGCTGAATAAAACACTTGGTTGTGTAAAAAGAATCTCTTTACTCAGTGACTTTACCAACCTCATGAAACTATTCACCAAAATGTCAGATGTTACATGTAAAACCAACTTGCTGTTGAATAAATAACTTACATCTCACACAATCTTCACACTTGAGAAATTAAAAGCTCTATCATTATCAGAAGTAGTTGTGCACATTGCTAACTCAGGTGTAAGCAATTGTCACAGCCCTGCAACCAAACCCTTCCATTTAGACCACCACCCAAGGACACTGGCATAGACACCTTTCCACCATCTTTTCACCAAAGTATCCGTAAATCTTGGGAAGCCATTAATTTATAGACACTCCAGTGCAGATTTTAGGGTTTGGAAACTCAATTTTTCAAGGTCAACATTCTAGCTTACATATCTACATACTGAGTTGAAACCACACTGTCCCAAATGTATATTGACCTTCATGGAGCAAAAATTTCCAACGTTCTGACAGAAAATGGTTACTGGAAGGGCCATGGGCTGATTTTTACGGTACCTCCCAGAAAATAAAAGACTCATCTTGGGGCTTGTTTCTGCAGTTTTAAAAGCCCAAAGTATGAAATACTGATTCAAAAGTGCTAATCACAAAGATTGCCTTATTCAGAATATTTCAAGTTTTGCTGCCCTGAAATCGCATTGGATGCCTTTTAATCTCTGAAGCTTGCTGTGCCACCAACATCAGCACCCAACTGCAATTATACCATATTTGGTTCAGTCCTAAGTATGTGATTGTTAACTCCTGAGTCTCTATCCCCGTATAGAAAACCACAGATCACTAGCCGACACGAAAACATGCCAAGGGTCATCCTACTGTTGAAGCTATAGGATTAAGTTCAGCAAATTAGAGACAGGTACAGTCAATAGAAATCAACACAGCCTTCAGATTGGAGAGGGGGTCTTGGAGCTGAAGAGGTGTGTGAATGGGTAAGGCCACAGCAAGTAATTTGTATGGATGACATCAGCTCGCGCATTAATTTTCTCCTGATTTTGAAAAAAAAAGAAAGAAATTTTGTTGCCTTCTGACAGTGGTCAACATACCGAAAATGGGCAAAGATGTCTGTTGCCATGCCGGAACGTGGATGGCAGATAATTATAAAGAGAGGAGACAAGAAAATGCCCTGATTTAATGTTTTGTTTCTTACTTTGATGCAGTGATATGTAATGTTGGCTGTGTATATGTGGTGTTGCCACTGAATCAAAACCATTTGTACAATGATTGAGTCAAATTTTAAAATGTAGAAACCTTGTTTTTTTTGGGCCCACCTTGCTTTTTTTCGCCCGCTCGCATTAGATTTGGAGTCTGCTGAGGATGTCATCCGTAAAATTTACTTGCTGTGGCCTAGGATGGCCCCAGGTGATGTCCAAATGTCAAATCGCACAGGTGTCTCTTAGCATAATCCCGAATGACCTCATTTATTCCAGCCGGATTACCAACTTGAAAGCCAGGGTGAACCAGTGACGCCATCGCGGGTTTTGCCGTCTAAGCACGCCTTTTTGAAGATGGCTTAGGAACCCAAAGATTGGGAAAGCGGTGGGGCAATTACAGTCTTTCGTTAAACAAAAACGAAAAATCAAAAACATGCTTTCGTGATTGTTCTCACATAAGAAGGAAAAATGCTTGTCAAATTTTGGAAAAATTTTGTCTAAGCACGCCTTTTTGGAGACGGCTTAGGAACCCAGAGATTGGGGAAGTGGTGGGGGCAATTATTGTCTTTCGTTAAACAAAAACACAACAAATGAAAAACACGCTTTCGTGATTGTTCTGACGCATAACAAGGAAAAATGCTTGTCAAATTTTTGAAAATTTTTGTCTAAGCACGCCTTTTTGAAGATGGCTTAGGAACCCAGAGATTGGGGAAGTGGTGGGGGCAATTATTGTCTTTCGTTAAACAAAAACACAACAAATGAAAAACACGCTTTTATGATTGTTTTCGCATAACAAGGAAAAATGCTTGTCAAATTTTGGAAATTTTGTCTAAGCACGCCTTTTTTGGAGACGGCTTAGGAACCCAAAAGATTGGGAAAGTGGTGGGACAATTATTGTCTTTCGTTAAACAAATAACAACAAATAAAAAAAACATGCTTTTATGATTGTTCTATAGCATAACAAGGAAAAATGCTTGTCAAATTTTTGAAAATTTTTGTCTAAGCACGCCTTTTTGAAGATGGCTTAGGAACCCAGAGATTGGGGAAGTGGTGGGGGCAATTATTGTCTTTCGTTAAACAAAAACACAACAAATGAAAAACACGCTTTTATGATTGTTTTCGCATAACAAGGAAAAATGCTTGTCAAATTTTTGAAAATTTTTGTCTAAGCACGCCTTTTTTGGAGATGGCTTAGGAACCCAAAGATTGGGAAAGCGGTGGGGCAATTACAGTCTTTCGTTAAAAAAAAACGAAAAATCAAAAACCTGCTTTCGTGATTGTTCTCACATAAGAAGGAAAAATGCTTGTCAAATTTTTGAAAATTTTTTGTCTAAGCACGCCTTTTTGAAGATGGCTTAGGAACCCACAGATTGGGAAAGTGGTGGGGCAATTACAGTCTTTCGTTAAAAAAAAAACAAGAAATGAAAAACATGCTTTTGTGATTGTTCTTGGAAACAACAAGGAAAATGCTTGTCAAATTTTTGAAAATTTTTGTCTAAGCACGCCCTTTTTGAAGACAGTTTAGGAACCCAAAGATTGGGAAAGTGGTGGGGCAATTACAGTCTTTCGTTAAACAAAAACAACAAAATGAAAAACACGCTTTCATGATTATTCTGGCATAACAAGGAAAAATGCTTGTCAAATTTTTGAAAATTTTTTGTCTAAGCACGCCTTTTTTGGAGACGGCTTAGGAACCCAAAGATTGGAAAAGTGGTGGGGCAATTACAGCCTTTCGTTAAACAAAAACACAACTAATGAAAAACATGCTTTCATGATTGTTCTCGCATAACAAGGAAAAGTGCTTGTCAAATTTTTGAAAATTTTTGTCTAAGCATGCCTTTTTGAAGATGGATTAGGAACCCAAAGATTGGGAAAGCGGTGGGGCAATTACAGTCTTTCGTTAAACAAAAAACAACAAATGAAAAACACGCTTTCATGATTGTTTTATAGCATAACAAGGAAAAATGCTTGTCAATTTTTTGAAAATTTTTGTCTAAGCATGCCTTTTTGAAGAAGGCTTAGGAACCCAAAGATTGGGAAAGTGGTGGGACAATTATTGTCTTTCGTTAAACAAAAACACAACAAATGAAAAACATGCTTTCATGATTGTTCTCGCATAACAAGGAAAAATGCTTGTCAAATTTTTGAAAATTTTTGTCTAATAATGCCTATTTGAAGACGGCTTAGGAAGCCAAAGATTGGGAAAGTGTGGGGCAATTACAGTCTTTCGTTAAACAAAAATGACAACTCAAAAACATGCTTTCATGATTGTTTTCGGAAATAACAAGGAAAAAAAATGCTTGTCAAAAATTTTTGAAATACTACAAAGTTGTACAACATCATGACTTGAAAACTTCAAAGACAGTGCTTTAATTTCTATCATTTCCAAATCTTCCTAACACTTTACAATATTGCATAATGCTACACAATGTAAAACTTTTTAAAATGCTATACTATTACTAGAATTCAGTGTACAATATGTCCTTATTACACTATAAATAGCCCAAGAAATGACATGTTACTATTCAGCATGAAAGTCTTTGATCTGTCTTTCTTCTAGACAATTTTCAGACATCACAGAGAAAACCCTATAATTTTCAACGTCATTACTCAAATTTGTCTTAACCCCATTGAAGATTCACAGCAACATCTTGAAGAGAAAAGGAAATCTCCTAAAGCTACGAAAACGTGGAATATGGTTGTCAAAGGATAAGGGGCAAAAGTATGGCTCAAAGAGGTGTGGGTAGTGTTGTGTACCAGTTTGCTGGACTGGTTCTGGACATGTAAAAATGTTTAGGTTCAAGTAAAAAAAAACCTAAAAGTCAAGAACCGATTTTGAACTTGTTTTGAACATGTTTTTAAAAAAAACATGTCGCATACCCCTTTTCTTTCCAAACCAACTAAAACCTTCCATAGATTGCAAAATCTGTGCTGAAAAATGAAGAAAACATTGCCATCGGGCATCGTCAAGTGTCGGCCTCCATGTTACGTGGCCACAGTTTTGCCCAAACAACATTGCAAGGTTGCCGACATGCAATTTTGTATATGCCATGCATGGGTTTAGGTTCAGACTTACAAGTCCAGAACTGAACCTACAATGTAAACCTCTGGACTTGAATCCGGACCTGAACCTGAATGTGGGTTTAGGTACACAGCACTAGGTGTAGGCATCTTTGCTGATGACACAAACATACTGTTTCTTGTCAAGTTTGAATTGAGCTTGATCTGTGGTGATTAAGTAATCCTATAATCTCTTTAATCCTGTAACTGCCTTGGCGCATCAACACAAGGACAGACTGACAAGTTACAGAACTCGGTAGAAAAAGAACCTAGTCAGGACAACAACAAAGACTTACCTGTATAATAATTATAAATGAAATAAGCTGGATTTACGATGTTCTCACTGTGTGTAGCAAGGAATTTTAATCTGAGTCAATGATAGGACAATTTTTGTAATTTAGTTTTGGGCTTTTCAAAACTGTGACATGTTAAATACACAGTAGGCCTGAAAACAAGTGAAATAGTTTGGATATTTTTGGTGACAAAGGATGGAAAATAATAAAAATTTCTTATTTATCTATTTATTGTTTATTTCAGGGATGACGGCCCAAAGTTTACAAACACTTAACATCACACAAACACATATAAAAAATACATCAAAGTATTTACAGATAGACCCAACTCCCGAAAATAGTGGGTCACCCAATTTTTTTGTTTGTATGTTTTTTTTTTTGGCAATGGCTCAGGGGTGGATACATTTTCTGTTTTTGCATGTTTTCTCAGGGCTTGAAATACCACCTGCAAATGCATCTTAGTATAGTTAAATTGGAACTGTGCAACTAATTCTGATATCTACCTGCACCAAATCCATGTACTGGGTTTATATACAAATGTAGGTGTACATGGACTTTTATTTTCATTGACTGTTACCACCACCACTGAATGATTTCTGAACAGTTTTAGTGTGATCCATACTTCCTAAATTCTGAGTAGTGCAGGTAAAATTTGCCTAGTACAGCTAATTTTCAATGTTACCTGCACCAGTGCAAGTATGCAGATAAATGTATTTCCAGAACTGTTTCTGGGGACTGAGGCCTAACCAGGGGTTTACTGAAGACCTATAATACGTACCACTACTGCAAGTGTCCCCCCTCCACCCAGCCTCGCAGGAACACTGGTTCGGTGACTGGCAGATCCCATGGACACACTGTGGCTGGCATACAGCTGGGGGAGAAAATATGAGAGAAATTATTTTTCAGTTCCCAAAGGTACTCAAAATATGCATTGTTTGATGGGTTTGAATATGACTTACTGAGAGACAGTCATTGAGAATATTACCATTTATTTCTTCATTTATTGGTTTGGCTGTTCATAATATTAGTAGAATATTACTAGAATTCACAATTAGAGTCTATGGCAAATATAGAAATATAAGAAGCTATTATCTTATAATAAAAGTTTATCTGTGTTGGTAGAAATCATTTTGCCTTAAGTTTAAAGAGTAATTTCCAACACAAAGAATTGGAGTTACCCAAGTGTAATTGTGTAAATGCTCGTTTCTTCACTGAGACTGAAGTTGTACAGTCAAAAATTTGGGTAAGTCCATCCGTGAATAGTTTCATTAGGTTGGTAAGACACTGAGTAAAGAGACTCTTTTTACACAACCAAGTCTTTTATTCAGCCGATGTTTTCGACAATTGGGAATGTATTTTAGCAGTGACACCTGTGCTGCAGTGCAATGTGAATCAGTCAGAATTGCCCTGAGGAAGGTGACAGACGGTCACGGAAACATTGGCTGTATAAAAGACTTGGTTGTGTAAAAAAGAGTCTCTTTACTCTTTGGGTAAGTCCAATATTTTGGAAATTACAATTTTGACTTATGGCATAAAAGCCTTCTCATAGCCTGGCTCTCAGGCATTATCTGTTGCAGTCTCCTTGACTCACCTTGACAGTAACTGCCTACTTCAACATAGCCTGCACAGCACCTGTATACAGCCTGCACCTGGGATATCCATTTGGACTCATACTGTACTCTGTACATGGTCCTGGAAAAATACAGCAAAAACATTATTATTATTTTCACAGGTTCTTTTCGTTGGCAATCATGGCAGAGAAGAAAAAATTATTTTTTTACAATCTTCTCTAGTTATAATATATATCATGCAAAAATTGGCAGCTTTGAATTCTTCGTTTTTGAATTAGAACATTTATTGCTTTCTTCTTATGAATATTGGTCTGTCTCTAGTAATCTTTTCACTAGTTATATGCAAAAATTGTCAGATTTTGAATTCTTTGTTTTTAAATTAAAAAGAATTTTCTCATGAATATATTAGTGTGCCTTTTACCAAGGAGGTTATACTCCATACAAGGCCACATCAATTTAATTTGTTGGTTCTCGGAGTTTTTCAGAAAAAATATGAAGCAACAGGGCAAAAAAAACCCCCAAGTCTAGGCATCCTATTATAGCCCCAAGTGCTACAATAGGAGCCATGAAGTCAATACAAAAGGCTGGGTTAAAATCTAAACAATGAATTTTGAACTTTTAATCAAACCACTGCATTGATGGATGGAAAAACTGTAACAACTGGGAAGAAAAGGACTTTCTTCAACTGTTGTGGGCAAAATATGTGCATTTTTTAGTTGATTCAGAACCAGCATATATTTTTTTTTTGCAAATCGGAAAAAAATGAAGAGGCGAATCCGAGAACCAACAAATTAAATTGGCGTGACCCTACTGACGATATTTGGGCAATGAGAAAAAAATTTCACTCTTTTCCAATTTCGATTCAGAACCAGCATCTTTAAAAAAAAAAATGAAGAGGCGAATCTGAGAACCAACAAATTGAATTGGTGTGGCCTAACCTCCTTTGCTCTCACAAACAGTGACAAAGCAAAAAAGTGCAGTAAATGCTTCAGATGCACTGGCTACACTGGTATGTCACCTTGCATACTCCGGCGATTGTGGTCTACAATTCAGACAGAACCGGTACCAAACACCCAACCTTTTGTCTGCAATTCTAGCGTTTCGGCCAGCAATGTCGTGTTCTAACTTTACCGACAACAAAACAAGACCCACAACACCAATATTTCCTGCGGCATTTAACCCAATCACTGCTGAAAATACAAACACTGTGTTCTTCTATTCCTCTTTTTCCTGGCAGCAAGCCTATACATGTACATGTATATGTCTCCCTTCTATGATTTCATAACAACACAGGGCTCAAAATACTGGGTGCATGTGCACCTTAGTGCACCCAAATTTGGAGCTGTGCGCCCAATTTTTTTCTGTGGGTGCAATGGTGCACCCAATTTTTTTGTAGGTATTTTTGCACATATCAACAGTATTCAGGATATTCTTGGCATCTAAGTGTCAGAAAATAATCAAATCTTTGTTGAAGTACTTGTTTAAAATTTTGAAGTTAGCTCCCATTTCACATTCAAGCTCAAAAGAGGAGCAGTAAGATCTGTAATTAGGTTTTGTTTCATATGGTGCACCCAAAAAAAATTTGTGCACCTAATGCTTTAGGTTGGGTGCACCGGTGCACCTATTCCCAAAAATGAATTTCAAGCCCTGAACACTAGTACCTACAGCAGTTATTGTGCTATGGTGGGGCTCTCCTGTGAGAATGTATACATGTGCTTTTGTAGGATTGCTTTGTAAGAATGCATAACTGCATGTCTGTGTCTCCTGTCTGAAAACCCACCTACAATAGAAGTCGTTGGAAAACAATACCTACCCTGCTCTTAGCTTAACAATAACATCCGCTATAGGGTGATGTCACACTTTCGGGCCTTAAGTAGGCAACAGTGAACCTTTGGTCACTGATGAACTTAATAAAATTGCTTTTATTTCTGAAGATTAATGCTTAACTCTTGCAGTTGAAAATATACTACTCCTTTCAAACATGAAAAAAGTCGGCACTTTTTGGTTTCCAATATTTACACGATTGTAGCAACTTTTTAAAGAATTGCGTGATTGCATCTTTTCATGTCTTCCTTTTTGTCCAACAAAGGGTAACTTTCTGATTAGTGCTCTACATACGATACAAACAGAAATGTATGAAATGCTTAGAAAGTAGAGTATAGAGTCCAGTTATGAGTTGGTCTGTAGGCTTAGTAGAGACACCATGTTTTCAGGCGCCATAAGAGCTTGCTTTGTATAGCACCAGTCAACCCGAACTGCCAGCACGGTCTACGCCATCGCACAATCGTCTGGAAAACCCTCGTCTGAACGCAACAAAATTACGCCACCTTGTATACCGTAGGGATCTTAGCACGGCAAGCCTGGATTGTAAAGGTGCAGTCGTCTAGGGATAAGCTCGGAGATCTAAGCTGCTTTTTATGCGTACGCAGGAAATGGTCAAGTGGCCTTCTGTTTGATTTGGAGTTTTGTTCTGCTTTTGAATACATCTAAAGAGTAACAGTTGTATAGAACTGCACACTACTGTTATTAAAAAAGAGACCAGCCAATATATACAGATTAACTAGTGGAGAAAATACAGTGTATCGGCCTAAATAATGACAGGTAAGGTACTAGAAATGGGGCATTGTTTGTTGAGTGGATAAAAGTACTGTTGACCTCATGCGGCATTCATTATACCACTTCAGTTTGGATAATCAGGCTTTGCAAAGAAGGAAAGTCAACAAGTGATTTAGTCACACTCAAAGGATGTGTATCTATGTAGCTTTTGAATGGAAGTGATGTTTTCTTTCTGTTGATACTTTTGAACATACATTTTGTAGCCAAAGTAAACCAAGCCTTGCAAGTTATTGCACTAAATGTAAATGTATGTGCCTCACTTTAGATCTTATTGTGAACAGTTTCTAAAAATAAAAATCACTATACTATACTTAAATATTTTGTGTTGAGAGCTCATGTAATGGAATATAAGTATTGCTGACCCCGACTCAGTTTTTGGTTGAACCATTTTAAAGACACCAAGCAAGAAACTGCATTGTAGATATTTTTTTGACCTCTATTTAATCTTGAAGTTACATTGTCGGCCGTGAATATGTAGTGTCATGTCATGTTGTAGCATATAGTATAATGTTAGAAGTAGATATAGTCTCACATACCACTGTATTTTCTTTCTATGTTGTTTTTAACTGCAATTAGCCCTCGTGCAAGTATTTGCAATAAACTTTCTATGATTAATTAATAACTCAAGTTATTCTTTAGTTTATTTATTATGTTAGTTTTATGATTAATATTTCCTAAATTTCAAGGAGGAGGACGTTGTACAAGCCTTGCAGGCTTCTTTCCTCCTCATGCACACTGTTTTTTTTCCTTTGTTTTGCATATTTGTTGATTAATGGGGGCCTGCATGGGGGGGGGGGATCCCGACAACGCTCTACGCTAAATTAGGAAGACTCTTGATTACGCTTTACGTTAAATTCCAATTGGCTACAACGCATTAAGTGGGACTAAATCGGCGAATACGCTCTACACAAAATGTGCCAATTATGCTCTACATTGAGCGGTCCGTCTACGCTTTACATAGAATCAAAACGGCCGATTACGCTCTACGGAAACGTTTCATTTGTGCAAATGAATAAATGAAATTAATGACAAACCTTCTGCGTGTACATCGGAAGAGGTTGATAATGTCTGTACAGGAGGTGTAGTAGACTTGTTCATACGGTTTGGTTGCAGAGACACGTCTGCTCACCAGCACCCTGTGTAGAAAAATAAGAAGGTGGGGAGGGGGCACAGAAAGATTCAAATTCTCTGTACTTCAACAAAATAGTTTACAGAAAGCTCATACTACATGGCAATGCATAATACAAAAGACCAAGTGGTTAGGTTGGTCACTAGACTGAGTAGTTACATGTACGATTCCTGACATTCCTGGTATTAGACATTAAACATGCCCTTATGGCAGGGCTCGAAATTCATTTTTGGGACTAGCACCCAACCTAAAAAATTGGGTGCACAAAAAATTTTTGGGTGCACCATATAAAATCTTACGGCTCCTCTTCTAAGATTGAATTTGAAATGGGAGCTAACTTCAAAATATTAAACAAAAGAGTACTACAGCAAAGATTTTGTTATTTTTCTGACCCTACGTGCCCTATGTGCCCTAGACACAGTGTACACACATTTATCTACTGTCTCTATAGCCTCAAAAAGGCTATGGGACTACCTTTACCTTTAACTTTTAAGTAAGGCCATGTTGATTTGATTATATGGATGACATCCGCGCGCGCATGAATTTTCGGCCGTTTCCAAAAAAAAAAAAAGTTTTCAACCATACTGTAAATCGTACAAAACAGTTGCAAAATGAGCAAAAATATACCATAAGTTACAAAAAAAATTGATAAAAACTATACCAATGTCGTAGAATGCCAAAATCAAACGAAAAAAGACGAAATTGTAAAGAAATGAACTTGAAGACTAGATTATTCGCCAAACCATATTCTGTGCCATTTGCTCAACCCTCATGACCACGTAGATTTCATAATGAAAAGAACTTTTTTTTTTTTTGCAAAACTTTTTTTTTTATTTGCACGCGGTTTTGGGGCTCCCGGAGGATGTCATCCATATAATCAAATCAACATGGCCTTACATGTATTGGACAAAAATCTTTGGATCACAATTTGTATTCTCCAATACTCAAGTCTTTTTAAACCAAGAATGTCAATCGTACTACGGTATCTTCATTTCTTAATCTTAAGATGATCGTTTCACAAGGATGAAAGATGGCGAAAGTTGCTACTCACGTGTCATGGACCAAGCAGACGTTAGGACTGCCAGGCGACAGATCGGCTTCTATTCTTGTCAGACAGAAGGTGGTAACAGTCACCAACAGCAGTAAGGTCTTCATGCTGCAGCCTAGAACAACAAAGAAGTTTTCAGTTAAGCAACATGAAAAGAAACCTACAGTGGGGGTCACTGGAAGCTACAGACCAAGAATGTCCAGACTGTGCATGATGTACAAAATGACTGATAAACTGAAGTATCTGATACCAGCCCAGAAAAGAACAAGAAACAGTCATGCCTTCAAATATCAGAGTTATCAACCAGGAATTGAGGTATTCAAAAACTCGTATTTCCCCAGAACTATCGTAGACAGGAACTCGTTGCCACCAAGCACAGTTGGGGCATCATCACTAAAAAGCTTTAAACAACTCCTGCAATTAAATGTTCAAAAATTGAGTATAACAAGTTGTTGGGTGTGATATAGCTAGCTGCCACCGCGCCGCGTACCTGCGAAGCTGGTGTGTTACGCCAAAGGGCGGTTATACCAGCTATACTGATAACAGAGTCAGTGACCAATATTCCCCACTGCACACAGCTATTTTAACAAACCCTGATGGGTGTTAATCCTATTACTTATACTACATTTTACATTTAAACTTTGCCAATAGTGGCTATGCTAGATATGATACTGTTTAACAGTTGGGCTGTGTTACATAGGACGTACATGTAGTATAGTACACTGTGTTTTCACAAATTGACAGATAGCCAAATGTCTTTGCGTTGTCCAAAATTGGCAACAATCTAAAACTTAAATGCCAAGGACACTATAAAATTAATATAAAATCGCGGGAGCAGTTCTTTCAATAATTATTGATTCTGTGAAATTTTCTGTTAATTTAGCAATAACTCAATTGAACGGGATCACAATCTTTTCATGCATACACAATACATATTCTACATGTATATATGGTTTCAACTATGTTGTGTTGCCTTTCTAAAAAGATTGGCCACAACAGTTCTTTTTAAATTAAGATCAATTCTTCTGAAATTTTGAGATCAATCAAAATGGTTACATGAAATATTAAATCTTGTAAATAACCAGATTTCTAAAATCACATTTTCTATGAAACAGATCTAGACACAATGATAGTGGGAAGAGAGGGGGAGGGCACGAAATGACATGTCAACACAACAATCAGAATATTGCCTTTTTCAGCAATAATATGTCACCAACACTCCAATTTCCAAACACTACACCAAAACAACACACCCACTTCTTAAGTCTGTGAGAAAGTTAAAGATAAGATAAGACAGCACTAGAGTTGACAATACCTTCTTTGTTAGCGCCAGTATGACTAAGCTTTCGCGGCTGACATTTTTAAACCCCAAAGGGGGCATACAGAGGTCACAAAAGGTCGTATAGTTTACCTCCACACTAGTGCACTTGTCAACAAAACTCAGATAACACAAGCTTGGCGAAACACTTAAGCTTGGTGTACATCTCTCGAAACAGTTTGTGTAATGTTCCTTCCCTTCTTTTTTACCTAGTGTCAGTTTTGTAAGAGTTTTAAGCAGCCCATACGGCACCAAACGTTGCAACAATTAACATGTGCAATTGCCAGTGGCTTATACATGCATAAACTGACCATTAAAGTCATTTGAAACACTTTAAACTCAGTGTACGTCTCTCAAAACAGTTTGTGTAATGTTCCTTTCCTTCTTTTTTACCGAGTGTCAGTTTTGTAAGAGTTTAGAGCAGCCCATACAGCACCAAACGTTGCAACAATTAACATGTGCAATTGCCAGTAGCTTATACATGCATAAACTAACCATTAAAGTCATTTGAAACACTTTAACCTCAGTGTACGTCTCTCAAAATAGTTTGTGTAATGTTCCTTCCCTTCTTTTTTACCGAGTGTCAGTTTTGTAAGAGTTTTGAGCAGCCCATACAGCAACAAACGTTGTAACAATTAACATGACAATTGCCAGTAGCTTATACATGCATAAGCAAAACATGAAAGTCATTTGAAACACTTTAACCTCAGTGTACGTCTCTCAAAACTGTGTAATGTTCCTTCCCTTCTTTTTTACCGAGTGTCAGTTTTGTAAGAGTTTAGAGCAGCCCATAAGGCAACAATCGTTACGACAATTAACATATGCAATTGCCAGTGTCTACATGCATAAACTAACCATCAAAGTCATTTGAAACACTTTAACTCGGTGTGCATCTCTCAAAACAGTTTGTGTGATGTTCCTTCCCTTCTTTTTTTTCTGAGTGTCGGTTTCGTAAGAGTTTTAAGCAGCCCATACAGCACCAAACGTTGCAACAATTAACATGTGCAATTGCCAGTGTCTACATGCATAAACTAACCATGAAAGTCATTTGAAACATTTTAACCTCAGTGTACGTCTCTCAAAACAGTTTGTGTGATGTTCTTTCCCTTCTTTTTTACCGAGTGTCAATTTTGTAAGAGTTTTAAGAAGCCCAAACGGCACCAAACGTTGCGAAAATTAACAAGACTTTTTGTGCAATTGCCAGTAGCTTATACATGCATAAGCAAAACATGAAAGTCATTTGAAACACTTTAACCTCAGTGTACATCTCTCAAAACAGTTTCTGTAATGTTCCTTCTCTTCTTTTTTACCGAGTATCAGTTTTGTAAGAGTTTAGAGCAGCCCATACAGCACCAAACGTTGCAACAATTAACCTGTGCAATAGCAGGCAGTAGCTACATGCATTTATAAGCAAACCATGAAAAAAGCAACTGGCATAATTTATAGGGATCAACTTTAGCACATTCATTGTAACTGGCTATAAAATGATTCAAGGATGGTTGGTTAATTTTTATGGACATATATTTTTGTTATAGAGTCCATGATCATTTTCATACAGTATATATACATCATGTTGTAAAATGTTTTATAATATAACTTGGACAAATTGGGATAATCCTTCGATGTATGGACCGATTATTGCAGGATCACAAAGTCACAGCAGGAGTCCAGGTAATGTTTTCTTTCAGTTGGTTTTGTCAAAGGATACTGACAAGAAGGTAGCTGTTTACTTCAACTTAGGCCACACCAATTTAATTTGTTGGTTTCTCAGATTTTTTCATAAAAAATATGAAGCGACAGGGCGAAAAAAATAAATAAATAAAAACAGGTCTAGGCTTCCTATTAAAGCCCCAAATGCTACAATAGGAGCCATGAAGTCAACACAAAAGGCTGGGCTAATATTTAAACAATGAATTTTGAACTTTTAATCAAACCACTGTATTGATAGATGGAAAAACTGTAACAACTAGGAAGAAAAGGACTTTCTTCAACCATTGGGGCCAAAATATGTCTTTCATCGAGCATTTTGCAGTTAATTCAGAACCTAAAATCTTTACTTTTTTTTTGCAAATCAGAAAAAAATGCAGGGCGAATCCGAGAAACAACAAATTAAATTGGTGTGGCCTAATCAATGAAATTAACGTTAATCCTATTCATATACTAGCATGTCTGTTTGAATGTTAATAACACTTTTAGTACAGTCTATTTGTCAGTTTAAAAGTGAAAACAACAGTAAGCATTGTCTCTTTTACTTCGAAGAGGATTACATTTTTAAACTTAAAGGGCATGTTTATAGACCATAGTTTACACATGGGCATTGCCTGCATATACGGTGATCATAATTGGCACTGTGACTGAGACAACGACGGTTAGATTAGATAAGACATGATACCTCTGGGTCATCACCGAATATATGGCATGTTTTCAGCATGAGTTATTTCAAGTAGAATACCAAGAATAATCTGCAAAGATACGAATCTACATGAGACCACACCAATTTAATTTCTTGGTTAACAGATTTTTCTAGAAAATTAATGGAGCGGGCAGGCGAAAATAAAAAAAAAAATAAAAACAGGCCTAGGCATCCTATTATGGCCCAAAATGGTATGAAGCCAACACACCAGGCTGGTTCAAAATTTAAACAATGAATTTTGAACTTTTAATGATACCACTGCATTGAAAGATGGAATAACTGTAACAACTAGGATGAAAAGGACTGTTTTCAACTGTTCAGGGCAAAATATGAGCATTTTGCAGTTGATTCTGAATTTTCATTTTTATTTGCAAATCAGAAAAAAATGAAGCGGGCGAATCCGTTAACCAAGAAATTAAATTGGTGTGGCCTGAGTGCTTCTTTGTTGTACCCTTTCTTGATGTTTTGTAGCAACACAAATAAACTTTCTAAGATGGCTTGTTTACCGATAGTTGAATATAACTTGGATGGTTAAAATTATCTATAATGCAAGAAGCCAAACTTTATAACTGTATAACATACAATATACAACTGTCTAGCAAAATTTTGACCTTTAAAAATCAACGCTGACGTAAAACTAGCCCAGTCAGGCAAAGTTGTCTGACATGAGGGGCGTATTAACTTTGCACCTATTGTTCCCTGTCCTGAACTTTCTCCTCACCTGCCTATTCTTCTACTTCATTACCTTAACGAGACATCACACCTGAGCTAGTGACGTAACTACAAACTGCACGCACGTCAAAGCTGCGCGGTTACGCGTAGGTTGACCGACTGGTCGCTCCGTATCGTGAGTGTGGCTAATTTTGGGAGAGGGCTGGTCGTTTTTTTCAGCCACACATTGTTGTAATCACTTGTCCGCATGCAATGGACATTACGCCTGACTGACCAATGCGTTTCATCGTAAAACAAAGTTGAGCTTTTGTCACTCTGTGTCTTCTGGGTTATTTTTAAAAAATCTTTGAAAACTGTAATCTTTTTCATTATCTTTTTTCATTAACACTTCAATATTTTTTACTCTCTTTACAGCAACTGCATATTCATGTAAATTATGTAATAATTTTGTATCCCCTAACGTCCTTCAAATTAAGATGATATCTTTTCTGCACATGGTTTTGAAATTGAAACTTGACCAGGGACTTGAACAATTGATGACGGACAAAAGTATAGATTTCAGGATGCCTTCAAGCAATGCAATTTTTGTGTATGTAACGTGTATGTGTATATAAGACAAGTTAGTCACAAGCTAGTAAGGCCACACCAATCTAATTTGTTGGTTCTTGGATTTTTTCAGAAAAAATATGAAGCGACGGGACAAAATGAAAAGGTCTAGGCATCTTATTATAGTCCCAAATGCCTGATAGGAGCCATGAAGTCAACACAAAAGGCTGGGTTAATATTCAAACAAGGAATTTTGGACTTTTAATCAAACCACTGCATTGATAGTTGGAAAAACTGTAACAACTAGGAAGGAAAAGACTTTCCTCAACTGTTCGGGGCAAAATATGAGCATTTTTTAGTTGATTCAGAACCAGAATTTTTTTTTTTGCAAATCAGAAAAAAAATGAAGAGGCGAATCAAAGAACCAACAGATTAAATTGGTGTGGCCTACACAATGTAAGTATGGGCTAAACAAAATCATTTTTGTTTACTTTACACAAGACAAGCCTTTCAGACGCCACTTGGATTAAAGAAAAATGAGGACTAACAACAGCTTAAGAAAGAGAAAAGGGGGATGGATTAAAAAGAAATTGGACAAAGACAACTATAGTGCAGGGCTTGAAATTCATTTTGGGTAATAGGTGCACTGGTGCACCCAAAACATTTAGTAGAATGTCAGCAAAAATTATGTTTCATTTCTAAACAAATGGACTATAAGTATAACAATGATTTTATGATTTTTTTATATCATAGATATTAAGAATATGCTGTATACTACTATACATTTACATTGTAACATCTTTACATACGCAAACCTACGGGTGCACTGGTGCAACCACAGAAAAAAATTGGGTGCACTAAGGTGTACATGCACCCAGTATTTCGAGCCCTGCTTAGAGTTAGATATTAAGAATATGCTGTATACTACTATACATTTAACATCTTTACATACGTAAACCTACAAAAATATTTGGGTGCACTGACCAGTGCACCCACAGAAAAAAGTTGGGTGCACAGCTCCAAATTTGGGTGCACCTCACCCAGTATTTTGAGCCCTGGTACTGAATCTAATTGGCTCTAGAGGTTCTAGAATTGCATAGTTTATGTATTGCCTGTGGTAAGAATTAAAATCAAGCCCCCTACCACAACAGTTGGTACACATCAGTACATGCTATGAAAAAGTATACAGTAATTGCAAACGCGTGCGCACACAAGCACATCTGTAACACATTAATACCTCCACTTGGGGATGCCTCCAATCGGCAGGATAATTTTACAGATGCTGAAAGGGTCAGAGACTGTCCTGCAGTGCTTTTCATCTGGCCACAGCAAGTCATTTTTATGGATGACATCAGCGCTCGCATTAATTTTTGCCTGATTTTGGGAAAAAAAACCAAGAAATTTTGTTGCCTTCTGACAGTGGTCAACATACCGAAAATGGGCAAAGATTTCTGTTGCCATGCCGGAAGGTGGACGGCAGATAGTATGAAGAGAGGACACAAGAAAAGGCTCTGATTTAATGTTTTGTTTCTTACTTTGATGCAGTGATATGTGATGCTGGCTGTGTATATGTGATGTTCCCACTGAATCACAACCATTTGTACAATGATTGAGTCAAAATTTTAAAATGTAGGAACCTTATTTTTTCGGCCCGCCTTGTTTTTTTCGCCCGCTCGCATTAGATTTGGAGTCTGCGGAGGATGTCATCCATAAAATTTACTTGCTGTGGCCTTATGCAAAACAGGAGACAAGAAAAGGCTCTGATTTAATGTTTTGTTTCTTACTTTGATGCAGTAGTGCATATGTGACGTTGGCTGTATATATATGATGTTCCCACTGAATCAAAACAATTTCTACAACGATTGAGTCAAAATTTGTTCGGCCCGCCCTGTTTCTTTTTCACCCGCTCGCATTAGATTTGGAGTCTGCGGAGGATGCCATCCATAAAATTTACTTGCTGTGGCCTCTTGTTGGGATAATTGTAGGGTACTTGTTTGCGGGATAATTGGGAAGTAAATCCGACATGCCCTCAGCTTTATAGCCAGGTGTCACAGCCGACCTAGATCTGAGTGTATATAAAGTTGTCTATCTAGCCAGGGGATTCGCAGGCCTTCTCAGTTACTAAGTACTAAATCCTTTGGCATGGACCCTTCCAACACAAACACGTACATGTAGCATCTCAGAAGCAATCCTGTATAGCATAGATCTGTCATACTCATACAACTGTCAGATATTCTATACTCTCAACTGCTGAAGGCAAGGCCAGATAACTGCTGTGTCAGACATTTGGCATACTTACTAGTGTAAAACTTTCTGAGGCTACACCAATTTAATTTAAATTTGTTGGTTCTCGGATTTTTCTGAGTCCTGTATAGCATAGATCTGTCATACTCATACAACTGTCAGATATTCTATACTCTCTTGTGCTCAAGGCAAGGCCAGATAACTGCTGTATCAGACTTTTGGAATACTAACTTTATGAGGCCACACCAATTTAATTTGTTGGTTCTCGGATTTTTCTGAATCCTGTATAGCATAGATCTGTCATACTCAAAGAACTGTCAGATATTCTATACTCTCTACTGCTGAAGGCAAGGCCAGATAACTGCTGTGTCAGACTTTTGGAATACTAACTTGTGTAAAACTTTATGAGGCCACACCAATTTAATGTGTTGGTTCTCAGATTATTCAGAAAAAATATGACGCGACAGAGCGAAAAAATAAAATAAAATAAAAAACAGGTCTAGGCATCCTATTATAGCCCCAAAGGCAACGATAGGAGCCATGAAGTCAACACAAAAGGCTGGGTTAATATTTAAACAATGAATTTTGAACCACTGCATTGATGGAAAAACTGCAACAACTACTAGGAAGACAAGGACTTTCCTCAACGGTTGGGAAAAATCTATTTCGAAAACTGATATTGCAATCCAAACAATTTCTTGATATCTTTTTATACATACAGCAATGGGTAGAACATCATCAGTAAATTTGTTGACAGGGAAGTTTCACCATGTAAACAAATACTGAAATTTTCTGTCAACTGGTAACGTGAGTGGCTAGCAAGCATAATTAGTCTGTATATCTTAGACTTAGGCCATACAAATTCAATTTCTTGGTTGTCAAATTTTCTCAGTAAAAATATGAAGTGACAGGGCGAAAAAAATAGGTCTAGGCACCCTATTATAGCCCCAAATGCTACGATAGGAGCCGCATGAAGTCAACACAAAAGGCTGGGTATTCAAACAAAGAATTTTGAACTTTTAATCAAACCACTGCATTGATAGATGGAAAAACTGTAACAACTAGGAAGAAAAGGACTTTCCTCAACTGTTGGGGGCAAAATATGAGCATTTTTGAGTTGATTCAGAACAAGAATCTTTTTTTCTTTGCAAATCAAAAAAAATGAAGAGGCGAATCCGAGAACCAAAAAATTAAATTGGTGTGGCCTTACAGGCAAAAGGTTACTCTACTCCTAGTCACAACATTTTTCACATAACAACTAACTTAGTAATCTTAGGAATTCTTCAAGTTTCCTTTGAAAAGTTGAAGAATGTGAGTCTTAAGGGACATCGTTATGTTTTTATTTCCACCCTTAAGGATTTTAAGAATCTTAAGAACAACAGTCGGGAAAAGAAAGATGTCTGAAAGACACAAAGAAATCAGGCTCCAAACTTGAGGTGTGTAAACATCTCGGAATTTAGGTCAACATTTGTTTTCACAACATTGCAGTGAAAGAAAATCTTTTAAAAATTCATACATGCGCATATGTAGCAATTATATTGGTAATCTACAACAATAACAGCTAATTTGTATATTTGATTGAGGCCACAGCAAGTAAATTTTATGGATATCATCCTCCACAGAGTCCAAATCTAATGCGAGCGGGCGAAAAAAAACAAGGTTCCTACAATTTAAAATTTTGACTCAATCATTGTACGAATGGTTTTGATTCAGTAGAAACATTACATATATGATATACACAGCCAGCATCACATATCACTGCATCAAAGTAAGAAACAAAACATTAAATCAGAGCCTTTCCTTGTCTCCTCTCTTTATAATTATCTGTCATCCACCTTCCGGCATGGCAACAGACATCTTTGCCCATTTTCGGCATGTTGACCACTGTCAGAAGGCAAAAATTAATGCACATGCTGATGTCATCCATAAAATTACTTGCTGTGGCCTACTATTAATATTTAATAGTGAAATGTACAAAATAAATGGCAAAGTGGCTATCAGCAAGCCTTTTTTTTTAAGATTACTAACGGTAGAATGACAAGTTTAGTCGAACATTTACCAACATCATATGGTTCCTATCCCTACAACCACTCAAGAGTTTCTCCAAGAAAAACAAACTAAAGATGGGAAGATAGAATCTTTAAGTAGAAACAAAGAAGGTCTTAAAGACATGGATATAGTACGAAATCCCTACTCGAGGCCTGAAGGCCCTTTAAAAATCCCTGCTTTAAAACTTATTGGTTTGGAGGTCAGAATGTCTTAGGAAATACAAAAAACAGGGGCAGATAATTTTGGTGTTTTAAGTTTGCACTGTTTTACAATTTAAGAAATGACAGAGAACTGGGTTATACTGAATATTGGTAGCTATACTTGTAACATAAACTGATAAAGTTCCCAAATAATTTTGATGAACATATCTTTTCATAGTTGACATATACATGTGTACCAAAAAGGAGGCTAATTTGGTTGTTTTAATTTTGCACTGTTTTACTATAATTTAATAAATGAGAGAGAACTGGGTTATACTGAATATTGGTAGCTAGCAACATAAGGTTCCCAAAAATAATTTTTTGTACCATATGTGTGATATCATTTTATCACATATAAACTACTCTCCTCTTAACATCCGAAAACCCACAAATTACAGAAAAGTGGGATCCTTTGTCTTCCACTGTCTTCAAAAAAGAAGTCAACTGTAGCTTTACTAGTAGTTTCTTTCAGTAGTTATCAGTAGTTCTATGTGTACTAATTATCTGTGTTTATACCAAATCTTTTTTCTGTTCCTGCAATTAGCCCTCGGGCATGAATTTGCAATAAAACTTGTACTAAATGTTGGGGAAAACTCGGTAAAATTTCAGATGTGTTTTTCAGCTTTGCTGTACTAGGCTGCACAGCCCATTACTATTCCAAATACAGACTGTTTTGAAATGCAAGACTTGCATGCATCCTTGGGCAATTTCACCGCCGGATTCAAGTCCTACCGCCTGAACAATTCCGTTACAAAATCCTTTGATTTGCCCAGGAAATAATGTAATCCAGGAGAGAGAATTTCCCATGACTTGACACCATTGTAAGGCCGTGCAGGTGCAGTCTGAAGTATGTGCATATCATCCACAGTCCTGAATACCCCCGGCCCAACAGATATTTTCTTAGGCCACAGCAAGTAATTTCTATGGATGACATCAGCGCGCGCTTTCATTTTTGCCTGATTTGGGGGGAAAAAAAAAGAAATTTTGTTGCCCTCTGACAGTGGTCAACATGCCGAAAATGGGCAAAGTTGCCATACCACGCAGAACATGGATGGCAGATAAAGATGATTCAAGAGAGGAGACAAGACAAGGCTCTGATTTAATGTTTTGTTTCTTACTTTGATGTAGTTATGTATTTCATTTCTTTTCATATGTGATGGTGGCTGTGCATATTCCATGTTCCCACTGAAGTAAAACCATTTGTACAATGATTGAAAACGTATTTTTCATAAGTTGTCTCAGTGAGAAACAAATGTTTCACAAGGTTCAAGATGGCAAAATTTGAAAACGTAGGAATCTTGTTTTTTTGGCCCGCTCGCATTAGATTTGGAGTCTGCGGAGGATGTCATCCATAAAATTTACTTGTTGTGGCCCAACAGATATTTTCTTTGGGCTTTGTAGATGCAGAACAAAGATATGCGTTTTGCCATGTATGGTCCGCCGCCCTAGATAGGCGTCAGTGATAAGACTAGGGTGGATTTTTGTCTTCCCTTGCAGCGTAATCTTTTCATTCCTTCACCTATCTCTCAGGGCCGGATGGCTACAAGCAAGTGATAAGAAAAGATGTGATGCCTTCTCATTATAATTTGGCAGAAAAGCAATTTGTAAACCAGATGGTGTAACAATTTGTGTGTAGATGCACTTTTACTCGTATAAAAAAAATGGAGTCAGCACCAATCGTTTCTATGATGGAAAAACTTGTCAAAAAGTTACGACTTGTCTTCAATCAAGTGATAAGAAAAGATGTGATGCTTTCCTAATTATAATTTGGCAAAGAAGCAATTTCTAAAACAGATGGTGCAACAATTTGTCTATAGATGCACTTTTACTCGTATAAAAGAAATGGAGTTAGCACCAATCATTTCTACGATTGATAAACTTTTAAAAAAGTTACGACTTTTGTTTTCAAAAAGTATATCAATTAATTAATGCTTTAGAAGAAAACTACAGTAGAAAATGTCCATGTAACTCCTGTTGAAGTGTGTCCACACATTCCTACTGGACAACATAAACCTATGAAAACAATGTCACATTTAGGTGAAGGTCTTGGATCTTCGGTTTTAAATCCCCAACATACCCGACCCCAAAAACAGGACAGGTCCAACCGAACTTTAATTCAAACACTACACAGAGGTACGAAATTGCGACCATAAAATATCTCAACAGCGGGGAAAAACAGGAAGCAATAAATAAGTCGTTACCTGAAGTTTAACGAATGCCAGTTTACCGGGAAGACAGGGTGTTTACGGCTCTCATTGTTACAGACCAGGTGGTGTCTATCATTTTGTTGTGAGTTTTTCCAGATTGGACTTGGTATCTACAGAGAACACTTGTACGATAATCCCTCTATCAAGACATGATCAGTCTGTGTCTAGAAGTTGAGAAGTGCCTAATTAACTTTCCAAACCCAAATCAACCTTAGTGCACCCAAATTTAGAGCTGTGCACCCAATTTTTTTCTGTGGGTGCACCCAAATATTTTTGTAGGTATTTTTGTACATATTAAATGTGTACACTCAGTAATACTGCATATTCTTGGCATCTAAGTGTCAGAAAATCTTTGTTTAGTACTTGTTTAAGCAGGGTTGGACAAGTTTTCAAAAATCCACTTGCCCTATTGGGCAAGTACATGGACATCTCCACTTGCCCGAACCAACTTTTCACTTGCCCAAAATAAACGACATTTTTATATGCATTTTCACTACCAGCAAGAAAACTATTTTCATTTTAGAGTTATCAAAATAAGGTGGTTTGAGACTTAATATAATATCATTATGGCCAAATCATGAGTAATTTTGCTCCAAACACCATAGCGGGTATCCTTTGCATCCCAAAAATTTACTTTCCCAATCGGGCAAGTACAGGGGGATATTCACTTGCCCGAACAGTACTTTTACTTGCCCTGGGCAAGTGGGCAATGGGACTTGTCCAACCCTGGTTTAAGACTTTGAAGTTAGCTCCTATTTCAGGTTCAAGCTCAGAAGAGGAGCAGTAAGATCTGTAAATTAGGTTTTATATGGTGCACCCAAAAATTTTCTGTGCACCTAAATTTTTAAGTTGGATGCACCAATGCACCTATTCCCAAAAATGAATTTCGAGCCCTGCAAATATATTATGGTCAAAACTGACCAAGAAGACTACTTGAGTGACCGATAAAATCTAGTTTACGTGGACAGGTGCCGTGGTCACTATAGACAGGACTTTTAATAAATGATTTATAAATGATTGGGGAAAATCATCTAGGGGACCACAGAAAAGTGGTCAAATTGGCCAGGTGGTCCGATAATATGTAGAAGGTGGTCACTTGTACAGGTTTCACTGTATTCTAAATAGACATTGGTTTTTGAAGGCTAGATTCTTTTGATATCAGTAAAAACTACAAGTGATATCTTTAACGTTAAACTCAATATGACATAATTACTTGCTCTAAAGCCAAAATTTACATGCACATGACCTTCAAAGAAATTCCCAGACTGTCAAGACATAAAAAAGCTGACATTTTGTTTTTTCTGCAACTTTCCAGACCTAAGGCCACACCAATTTAATTTCTTGGTTAACAGATTCGCCCACTTCATTTTTTTCTGATTTGCAAAAAAAAAAAAAATTCAGAATCAACTGCAAAATGCTCATATTTTGCCCAGAAGTCCAGAACAGTTGAAAATAGTCCTTTTCTTCCTAGTTGTTACAGTTTTTCCATCTTTCAATTCAGTAGTATCATTAAAAGTTCAAAATTTATTGTTTAAATTTTGAACCAGCCTGGTGTGTTGACTTCGTGGCTCCTATCGTACCATTTTGGGCCATAATAGGATGCCTAGACCTGTTTTTATTTTTTTGCCCACCCGCTCCATTATTTTTCTAGAAAAATCTGTTAACCAAGAAATTAAATTGGTGTGGCCTAAAACGGCGGCACCTAACTCACAAACTACAGTAAACAGGCAACGGAAGCGAGTGGTCCTGTCTTAACAAGTGGGCCCTTCCTCGCGAGAGAGGATATTTATTTAAGAATCTCTCCAGACATCCACATTTACATGTCTCCCACGTACTGGAAAATATTTGACCTTCAAGCTTGGTAAATGGCAGTCACGCTGACATAAAACATCAAGGGTCCAAACAAAGAGTGATTAAAACTGGTAGAATCAGCAAACTGCAGCTAATTATAGTATGGTGATATCTTTCTCTTCATCTTTGTAGGCATCGTTGAGTTATAGTTCTAAAGTTTAAAGGCATCCAGTGCAGTTTTTAGAGCTTGGAAACCAGATTTTTAAAAGTCAATATTCTAGTCACTTATCTACATACTGAGTTGAAACAACACTGTCCGAATGTATATTGACGATTATGGAGCAAAAATGCCCAAAAGTCTGACAAAAAAAACTGTTACTGGAAGGACCTGGGCTGATTTTTAGGGTACCACCCAGAAAATAAAGGACTCATCTTGGGGCTTGTTTCTGCAGTTTTAAATGCTCAAGTATGAAATACTGACTCAAATGTGCTAATGTGGGGCAGTATGTGTCAATATCACAAAGATTGCCTTATTCAGGATATTTCCAGTTTTGCCGCCCTGAAATTGCATTGGATGCCTTTAAGTTACTAGATTTTTATTGTAAAATGTTGAACTTTATAAAGTTGGAATAAATATTTTACTATGATTGTTACCAACATAGATAAACTTTCATGATGAATTTTTTACTGTTTCAAAGTTTACAAGACATAATTGGGACCAAGAAGGGTTTAAGGTTTTCCACAACATTTCATGGAATAAATGAAGATATGCTAAAGATGTGTTTTGAAGGCAGGAATCCTAAGAAGTCGCAATCCTTCTACCACAGAGGACCGCGCCTGTGGTTTAAAGTATCCCCACCGAACACAGGTCACAAAATGTCACATGTCTGAACCAACCAAAAGCAGACCTAAACAAGGGCCTGCATGCCCTTTTTCGTAAGGCGTAATCAGGCCTTTTTAGTCTTCATAATCCGTAGGCAGCCTCCGCAAAAATCAATGTAAATCGTAATAGTACATTTGCCGGAAATCATAAAGCTGTATTCAGCTCTGAGACTTATTACATAATTCGTAATCGGCAGCCAAATTTTGCGTAGTTCATAAACACCCCCCCCCCATGCAGGCCCTCAGAAAAGAGGCATTTAGACTTTCGTCATTATGCAGGAAATATGGACTAATGATAGAGAAATTTCGTTGAGTCATTCTTTTATGCTGGAAACCATCCAACTTTCTATAACACTATTTACCAATACAGATGAACTTGATACTGAAAAGTGTAGGCAAGGGGCAGAATTGAGAAAACAGCTGAATCACACAATTTGGTTACTTCCTCTTTCAGAAGAAATGGCCTGTTTTTAGTGATTCAGCAACTGGCCTGGTTTCAAGTCGTCTGTATCATAACACAGTGCCCTGTTTTCAGGAACAGGAAAGCTGTGTTTCTTCCTCCTTATGTCCTGATGTATTTGGCAGAAGGACACATCAGGGACTTTTAGACATCCTGACTAAACATCCGCAAACTGGCAAGGGATTGGGAGGGGGGGGGGGTTGGGTGGCATCTGTCCATCCCATAGCCTGGTAACCAGGCTATTTAGAGGCCCCTAGAAGCTATTTCCTCTGTTCTAGGGCCAGACAATTTAAAGCCTGGGTACCAGACAGTTTCCAGGGCCTTACAGGCTAGATCCTCTGCACCAGCCAATTTGTAGCCTGGATATCAGACTGTTTCCAGGGCCTGACAAGCCAGCTACTCTGCTGGGTCTGACAATTTTAAAGCCTGGATACCAGACAGTTTCCAGGGCCTTACAGGCTAGATCCTCTGCTCTAGACAATTTCTAGCCTGGATACCAGACTGTTTCCAGGGCCATACAAGCTAGTTACTCTGCTCTAGGGCCTCATAATTTAAAGCCTGGAAACCAGGCTGATTTCAGGGTCTCACAGACTAGATCCTCTGCTTTAGGACCTGACAATTTCTAGCCTGGGTGCCAGACTGTTTCCAGGGGCCTATACAGGCTCTGCTCAAGTGTCTGACAATTTATAGCCTGGTTGCCAGACTATTCCCAGGGCCTACACAGGCCAGCTCCTCTTCTCTAGTAGCCTGTTTCGTCCTCTAGCCTAGTATCCAAACATGTTATTGCTGCCAAACTTCTTTCATCTTTTCTAAAATGACTTTGGCAGCTATAATAAGTTTGGATAATATTTGCAGAGTGGGCGAATGAAACTTGGCAGCTGTAATAAGAGGGCCTACATGGGGGGGTAGTGATTACGAATTAGGCAAAATTTTCGCCGCCGATTACAAATTATGTTAAAGTCTCAGAGCTGATTACGACTTTATGCTTTGCGGCTAAGGTACTATTATGAATTACATTGATTTTGTGGGAGGCTGCCTACGGATTACGAAGACTAAAATGGCCTGATTACGCCTGGGTATGCAGGCCCCCTAATAAGTTTGGATACCAGGGCTGTGGTAAAATTTTCTACAGGACATGCTGGCCCTATAGCATCTAGGATTTTGTCTGTATAGCCATTTAGGCCCTGGAAACAGTCTGGCATCCAGGCTACACAATTTGACACTGAACATTTCTGGACAGCTGAAAATTATTAGGTCATCTCAAATTAACCTCTGGCTTTATTCTGCACCAATCTGTCCGTTGGAATTACATTTTACTTAAAATCGTGAGATAGCCTACAGGCATAAAACTTGTATTGGATACAGGGAATCAAGACATTTACTCCAACTAGACTCAATAGATAGTTGATACCCAAATAACTTCATTAAAAAGACTCAAGTTTTTATGAAAAGTCAATGGAGAGAAAACTGTCAATTGAACAGTTATTGTCAGAAAACTGTCAAACATCATAACAATGACAATGACAACTAACAAAGACATGGTAATTGATGAGATGTCATCATTTCTGTCAAATGTTTTGTTCACCATCTATACCACCAGTGATTTGACAGACAAGTGTCAATCACTAGTAATGAAGTCAACTGTATTAACCTCTTTTACTTCACATCCAATAAACAACCAAAGGACACTACTTTAGGCCACAGCAAGTAAATTTTATGGATGACATCCTCCGCAGACTCCAAATCTAATGCGAGCGGGCGAAAAAAAACAAGGCGAGCGGAAAAAGCAAGGTTCCTACAATTTAAAATTTTAACTCAATCATTGTACAAATGGTTTTGATTCAGTGGGAACATCACATATACACAGCCAACATCACATATCACTGCATCAAAGTAAGAAACAAAACATTAAATCAGAGCCTTTTCTTGTCTCCTTTCTTCATAGTTATCTGCCATCCACCTTCCGGCATGGCAACAGACATCTTTGCCCATTTTCGGCATGTTGACCACTGTCAGAAGGCAACAAAATTTTTTGTTTTTCTTCCAAAATCAGACGAAATTTAATGCGCGTGCTGATGTCATCCATAAAATTACTTGCTGTGGCCTAATAAACAACCAAAGGGCACTCCTTGGTCCTGCATACGTGACACAAAAAACAACTTTGTATGCAAGGCAAGTCCCCAATTTCCTGATTTGTTTTGACACTAAGTCTCCATTACTTGTGTTTCTAAATAGCTTAAAACCTTGGATTTTAGAAACAGAATTCAGAATCTCTGTCGAAAACTCACCTTGTTGAAAAGTTGACCCGAAACTATCCAACAGTTGGCGGTTGTTTTTTCCGTGTGCGGGGTATCCGCTGGATTAAGGAAACTGGTTGGGCTTGTTTCCTATATTGAGGAAGGCAAAGGAAGAACGCATTGATGCATTTCCCGCATTGAGGGTGGATGAGTCACATGGGTGATCTTTGATCTGTAGTGAATTGTACAACAGCAGGGAAGATTGGCTTGGGGATGGAGCATTAATAACAGGGGGAAGGACGGCTTGGGGATGGAGCATTAATAACAAGGGGGAAGGAGTCTGAAGGACATGGCAAGGCTATATTGGGGGGTCCCGACAACGCTCTACGCTCCTGAATTGTACAACAGCAGGGAAGATTGGCTTGGCTTGGGGATGGAGAATTAATAACTGGGGAAAGGACGGCTTGGGGATGGAGCATTAATAACAAGGGGGAAGGAGTCTGAAGGACAAGGCAAGGCTATATAGCATATAGGGGGGTCCCGACAATGCTCTACGCTCCTGTACAACAGCAGGGAAGATTGGCTTGGCTTAGGGATGGAGCATTAATAGCAGGGGGAAGGACAGCTTGGGGATGGAGCATTAATAGTACGGGGGAAGGAGTCTGAAGACTGAAGGACACAGCAAGGCTACTGTAAGGGAGGCTGCATGGGGGGATCCCGACAACGCTCTATGCTAAATTTTGAGAGCTGGCTGAATTAGAGCGGTCCGTCTACGCTCTACATTGAATTAAAACGGCTGATTACGCTCTACGGAAAAGGGCATCCCCCCTATAATTCACTTTATGTAGTAAAGTTCTTGGTCTGAGGAAAATAGAGGTGTTCACGGAAATATATGTGGTATCAGGTACAGAAAAAAAGAAAGTAGGCAAACTAAGGTACAGAAGTGACTGAGAAAACTGCAAAAACATAAAAGTACCATGAAAAAATCAGGAACTACAGTATTTCAATTGGACAACAACAAAAGGGGACTGTACATTAAAATCTTTTCAGTTGGAAGAAACGTACAAGACTTGAGAAGCTTCATTCAAATAACATGTTACAAGATTCAAACTAAATGCAAATATGACACTTCAAAATCAACATTTGGTACAAAAATCGACCAAGATTTTTGTTAGACTTTGTGAACCGTTTTAAAGTTGAATTGTTTGTGGCAAAAATGTACGTGTAAAAACAGCAACGACTTGTAGGAGTGCCGCGGACAATTTACCTACTGAGTTACACCCTGAATGCTGCATAATGAAAAGAAACAAGGCTTTTTCAACCACTCCTATTGGCAAACCAAGTTGTAAACAAGGTCTCTTCAATAGACCTTTGGGTCGGTCACGGTTAAATGCTCCATTTGGCAATGACCTGGTTGCAAGAGGTGCCAAGCACTGACTTTTGACCTAATGCATACAAAACGACACTTCATCCTATGAATAAGTACTCTCTAAGTTAGTCTAAGCTTACAACATTTTGCTTTCGATCATTTTAGAAATAATATATTGTGGTCTTTATTACTTAAGTCTTAAGTTATAATTTTGGTAGTGGTTGTTTGTGTGTATGTATCATATGTATGTGGTTTAGCACGATAACTAAAGAAACTATGGATGAATTAACATGAAACTTGGTCTGTATTTAGGTCTTCACATATCAAAGAAATTATTAAACTTAGAACTCCCTGGCAGCTTTCTTTGGTATTGCAGAAGAACTTCCAGTTATGCTATTTCCTGTTCTGAACCTACCAGTTAGGCCACAGCAAGTAATTTTTAAGGATGACATTAATTTTTTGCCTGATTTTGAAAAATAAAAAACATTTTGTTGCCTTCTGACAGTGGTTACCATGCTGAAAATGGGCAAAGATGTCTGTTACCATGCCGGAAGGTGGATAACTATGAAAAGAGACAAGAAAAGGCTCTGATTTAATGTTTTGTTTCTTACTTTGATGCAGTATTGTAATATGTGATGTTGTCTGTGTATACATGTATGTGATGTTCCCACTGAATCAAAACCATTTGTACAATGATTGAGTCAAAATTTTAAAATGTAGGAACCTTGTTTTTTTCGGCCAGTCTTGTTTTCTTTCCACCTGCTCGCATTAGATTTGGAGTCTGTGGAGGATGTCATCCATAAAATTTACTTGCTGTGGCCTTAGAAGATACTATTCAACATCAACTTTAGAAAGACTACAGCACATCTGTCCAGTGTGGAAGACAGAAGGCAGAAAGTTGGCTGGGTGACTAGTCCAGCCGCCCCCTGCATATTTGGGTGCCAACAGTTGCAGGAAACAGATGCACAGGGGAGAGTGGAGTGTGGAAAGGTCTCTGACTGTCAGGGGAATATACTCACAACATCTGAGGCACAAGCACGAGGGCCTGCATGGGGGGGGGTCCCGACAATGCTTTACACTAGATTTTGAGAGTCAGCTACATATCACGCTGACTTTGGGAAGCCTCCCTATTACGGTTCACGATAAATTCCGGGTAGCTACAACACATTACGCAGAAACAAGACGGCGAATTACGCTCTACGCAAAATGCGCCACTTACACTCTACGTTGAATTAGAACGGTCTGTCTAGCCTCTACCAGGCTTCGGGAGATTGCTGGAAAGAGTAGAAATCTGCCAAATAGAGAGCTAACATGCCAAGGGAGCGGTAAACTGTTCCAACTCCCTAGGCATGCTATCTCTCTACTTGGCCAATTTCTACTCTTTCCAGCCGCCTCCCGAAGCCTGGAAGAGGCTACGGTCTGTCTACGCTCTACATAGAAGTAAAATGGCTGATTACGCTCTACGGAAAAGGGCATTGCCCCCAAGCATGGGGAAACAACATACAGATGACAAACTAGATCTAGTGAGTGAATCACCAGTTCTTGAGCAGAGGCTGGGAAAACATAAGGAAATGCCCCTGGAATTGTAAAGGAAATACACATTACTGCATATTGACAGACTCAAGTGGTGCCTTGTAGTAGGAAAGGGGAAAAGATGTGTGAAAAAAATGTCAGTGCAAGAAAATTAAAGAAACCCAGATAAAAAGCCTAAAAACACGCCAAAAATAAGAAAAAAAAACTCTGCTTGGAGAGTGGAAAAACATAATGTAGCCTTGTTGAGAGTTCAAACTTTCAATCCAACACAAAAAAGTTGAACTCTGAACATGTAACTACCAACACAGATGAACTTTCATGATAATATAATGTAGCCATGACTTTTAAACCAAATGTACAACCCAACCTCTGTGTGAACTTTTAAGATACAATAGGTGTATTCTGGGCAGTGCCTATTGTGATATTTTAAATGCCATCTAGGTGTGTGCTATACAATGTATGACGTCAATGTACATTGTGTAAATTGGGCCTCAAAAATGACATTTTCTCTTTATTCCTTTTAATAAATTCTATCAAATGTTACTCCTAGTGCATAGTGACTTTGTAACAATGTGACTTTTGTTTACAATCTCAATCTATAAGATTTGATTTTTAGTCTTGTTCATGTATAGAAAATGACATTCGTAAGCTGTAATTACTAGAAACACATGGGTGATTTTTGGGTACACCTTTGCTAGTAAAATAAATGAGGTGTATCTTATTGTTTTTATGGGAAAAGTTTAGGCTAGATTGGGTGTGTCACAGTTAAAGAAAAAAATAACAAAACCCAAAATTAAATAGGCATCATAAAAAAATGTCCATGTGCTGAAATTCCGAAAAAGTTTTTTTTTAGAAATGACTAGATCTATGATAAGGCCACACCAATTTAATTTGTTGGTTCTCGAATTTGCCTCTTCATTTCTCTGATTTGCAAAAGAAAAAAAATTCTGGTTCTGAATCTACTCAAAATGCTCATATTTTGCCCCCAACAGTTGAGGAAAGTCCTTTTCTTCCTAGTTGTTACAGTTTTTCCATCTATCAATGCAGTGGTTTGATTAAAAGTTCAAAATTCATTGTTTGAATTTTAACCCAGCCTTTTGTGTTGACTTCATGGCTCCTATTGTAGAATTTCGGGCTATAATAGGATGCCTAGACCTGTTTTTATTTCTTTTTTTTTCGCCCTGTCGCTTCATTTTTTTCTGAAAAAATCCGAGAACCAACAATTTAAATTTGGGTGGCCTAATTATAATTTTCATAAGATCATATACATGTTTTAGCTTTTGGTTCCAGTACTTTACTGGTACCAAACTTTGCAGGTTCAGCCTCAATGGTAGGTGACAACTATCCAAACAAACGTTCAGATATTTGATACCACTTGGGTGCTCATATCAATTAACATCTGAAGAATATGACCCCTTCTGCAATGGTTGGAGCCTAAACATGCGAACACATCCCTCTCTAAGGCCACACCTATTTAATTTGTTGGTTCTCAGATTTTTTTCAGAAAAAATATGAAGCGACGGGGTGAAAAAATAAAAACAGGTCTAGGCATCCTATTATAGCCCAAAATGCTACAATAAAAACCATTAAGTCAACACAAAAGGCTGGGTCAAGATTTAAACAATGAATTTTAAACTTTTAATCAAACCACTGCATTGATAGATGGAAAAACTGTAACAACTAGGAAGAAATTGACTTTCCTTAACTGTTGGGGGTAAAATATACACACATTTTTGAGTTGATTCAGAACCAGAATCTTTTTTTTTTTTTGCAAATGAGAAAAAAACGAAGAGACGAATCCGAGAACCAACAAATTGAATTGGTGTGGCCTAATGTGGCAACCAAAAATTTGCATCCAGTATATAATGGCCTGGGAGAGTGAGGAAAAACATAAACTGGAGCAGACATCGATACGGGCCATACGACAGACTGTGCCCAAAGTGCAGCCATCCAGGGCTGCACAGTCCATGGCCTAATGCCTGCTGTTGACAAGGCGGCAAACAAAAAATATCCCTCCCACACTTTGTCTGTCATCCCTCTTCAACATAGGGCTGGGGGGATTGTTATTGGAAAGGCCCACTTTTTTATGGGGAGTAGTGCCGTGTACCGGTTCACTGGACTTGGATCCGGACTTGTAAGAATGTTTAGGTTCAAGTCCAAAAAAACCTAAAAGTTAAGAACCGAGTCCGGGCTTATTACCATAAAAGACCATTTCACATACCCCTTTTCTTTCCAAACCACCTCAAACCTTCCGTAGATTGCAAAATCTGTGCTGCAAAACGAAGAAAACATTGCCATCGGGCATTGTCAAGTGTCCGCCTCCATGTTATGTGGACACAGTTTTACCCATACAACATTGTAAGGTTGCCAACATGCAATTTTGTATATGTCATGGGTTTAGCTAGGTCCGAACTTACAAGTCCGGAACTGAACCTAAACCTCTGGACTTGAATCCGGACCTGAACCTGAAATTGGGTTTAGGTATGCATCACTAGCAAGACCCAACATTTTTCACAGTTTTCGTTGGATTTTTGGCAACGTGGCATCAGAATTTTGCTTGTTGCAGACCATATTTTTTCTGACAAAACATTTAGGAACTACAGACGGAGTGTTAACCTTATATGTGCGAATACGACCTTATATGAGACATTCTGCCTAAGTGCTATGCATAATACATTACGGATTTCGCAAGATATTATCCTGATTCAGAAAAATTTAGGCCAACTTTCCCACCGTCCATCAAGCATATCTACAGGTGCCTACAGGTAATGGTCTGACCAGACAAGTGTTGACTGGTACCATCAACCATTCGTGCATAGCAGTTGCCTCTCAGCAAATATTACTGTACTATGAATAGCAGTATTGACTTAAAATGTAGTGTTATACTGTATATACAAAGTTTTCCTGTTGTCAAATAAATCAGGCATCCTATATAAAATAGAAGATAAACAAAAATTAACAGGTTTGCTGATGAGTTAAGTCAACTATGAACTGTTCAAAACAAAAAGAACATAGCTAGCACATAAGATTACAAATGTTGTTGACCAATCCATGCAGCCAAATTTCTGCTCCTGTCAACCTGAAACATAATGCTTCAGATGAAGCATAAAGCTTTTTTATGTGTCCTGTCCACCCCCTTTTATTTTTCCCTAGATGGCATGTTCCTTTGCCTGCTGGTCAGTTTTGTTTCCCACCTGCCCGGGGCATGAATCAAAGACTTCCTGTCCTGTATCACCTTACCCTGCTGCCCTGGCGCAAAAATCCCAAATATGGGGGGCACTCAGGGGGGAGCCTGGGTCTCAGGAAATCAGAAAAAACTGTAGTATGAGGGGGCCTGCATGGGGGGGTCTACGCTGAATTAGAGCGGCACTCAGGGGTGAACCTGGGTCCCAGGAAATCAGAGAAAACTATGAGGGTCTCCATAGGGGCACTCAGGGGGAAACCTGGATCTCAGGAAGTCAGCAAAAACTATAGTATGAGGGGGCCTGCATGGGGGGGTCCCGACGACGCTCTACGCTGAATTTGGAAATCTCTCGATTTCGCTTTACGATAAATTCCAAGTGGCTACAACGCATTACGTAGAATTTAAACGGACAAAACGCTCTACACAAAATACGCCAATTATGCTCTACGTTGAATCAGCAAAAACTATGAGGGTCTCCATGGGGGCACTCAGGGGAGAACCTGGGTCCCAGGAAATCAGAGAAAACTATGAGGGTCTGCATGGGGGCTCCCAGGGGTGAACTTGGGTCCCAGGAAATCAACCACATAGAGAGATAACATGCAAGGATGCGGAAAACTGTACTCTCCAGCAGACCAACTCCCCTGGCATGTTATCTCTCTATTTGTCCGATTTCTACTCTTGCAGCTACCACCCGAAGCCTGGTAGAGGCTAGCCTTCCTGTAATTCTGAAAACTGGTGACAACAGGAAGACACTTGACCCTAGGGACAGGGATCACACTGATCTGTGGGAGATAAGCTAATCTGGTGATATGGGGATCAGTTAGGGGGATAATCCACCATGAAAATGATCATTGCTACTTACTTCTCAAATTACATGGAGTGTTTTTTAAAACCATCTCCCTGCTGCCTAATGAGCCTAGCCTAATATAATGTACAGAGCTCTAGCCAGCTCCAGTTTTTGCCGTCAATTACAGGAACTTTGTGGCATGTTAAGGAATTTTTTAAAAACCAATCCGTCAAATTAACAAGAATCTTGGGCAAATGTAGGAAAACATCCGAAGGACCACCGACAACCACTCAAAAATGCGGGAAATTGCATTTTTGAAGGCTTGCAATCCAAAATTTCAGGTGATCTATTGCAGGGTAAGAAATATTGCACAACTTGGAACTATAAGGGACAAATTATACTTCACAAAGAATTTCCCAACAATGTTTAACAGTGAATTGAAATGGCTTGCCACCGTATACTATTATCTACTTAGAGATTTATAATATATAATATATTGGGGGGCTCCAAGAGAAAAGAAACCATCTCGTTCAAAGAAACAAGAAGAACTCCTAGATAGAAACAAGCGCAAGCTGCTAGAAAGGTCTACACAGGCTGCTAGAAATATCTGCAAAGGAGGCTAATCCATTTCTAGGTCCCTGTAGCCTTGTAAGCAGGAAAAACATCTGTGCAGTCCATTTCTTTCTCACAAGGCCATGTTGAGTTTTGTTCTTGTCACTCAGTGGCAGAGATCATCCAATTAAAGAGCGGATAAACTCTACCCATTAAAGCTGTGTAGCCTGACTTCCTTTTCCATTGTGTTGCAACAAACCTGTAGTAATTCTTCCCACTTTTTCTCACTAACTATTGCCGACAGCTGTCCACACCTGTAATAAGGCTGTATTATACAACAGATCGAAAAGCAGTAACCTAACAGTTTGGGGTAACTTCAAGTCAGTGGAGGGATAGCTTTCACCATACAACTTGTCTACATAATATATAATGCTGAATCGGCCAAATATAAAGGAATATAGCCTTTTTGAGGCCGTAGGGGGCCTAGGGGCAGTGGGTTATTGTTGGTTTTGGTTTTCTTTTTTTAAATGATCATTCTGGCATACTCATTTTCACCTGAGTGAAGTGAGGAAAGTCGTGTAACTATAAAGTGCCTTTCCCAAGGGTACAAGGTTTGTGTCTTGGCAGGATTCGAACCCGGGACCTCTTGGTTCCGAGCCGAATGCTCTGCTGTTACACCACAAGACCCTACTGTTAATCCACTGGGCACAGTATTGTAAGGAAGAGCCCATCTCTTTTCTTCCACCACTTTTTACCTCCCAAACCAAAGAAATTGAAAACAGAAAAACCTTTTCGTAAACATCTAGCAGCTAAAATCACACAAAATCCAGTTCATGCAACGTCAATTTGGACTTTCTGTGGTGTCAATTTCAAACCCAAAATACAGCTGAAGTTGTTCTACAGGAAGTAAGCAATTTCGGACTGTCAGTAAATATTCAACGGCTTGAAAAACGGCACAAAACAAATGCTGTGATTGCCATCTAGCTATAAAAACAGCCGTGCGGGCAACAACTCATTGATATGCGCATAGGGTATTGTCCCAATGTAATGATATGCTTTCAAAGGAAAATGTATGCCAACAGGTGGGGTGACTAAAAGGTCAGACAAAGGAAGCAATTAACACACCTGTAGAGGTGGCCACTTGTGGGGAAATCAAAGGCCTTGTAGTCTAGCCAAAGGGCTTCCTTCCTTTCAACATTTGTTTGCTATAAAATGCTGTCCTGACTATGTATTATATGTGTAGCCTCCATAGCAGGCTTATAGAACTGGGGGTTTAATTTGGTGGTCTTCGGCTGTTTTCTGATTAGCCCAGTTATTTCAACCAGGTCTGCTATGTTGTCTATATAGTATATGCAATCAGAAAATAGCACATAAAAGCTCCCAAAGACCATGAAGACCCCCCAAACCCCCAGTTTTTGGCATGCTATGGAGGCTATTATATGTGGGCCTGCATGCCCTTTTTCGTAAGGCGTAATCAGGCCTTTTTACTCTTCATAATCCGTAGGCAGCCTCCCCAAAAATCAACGTAATTCGTATAGTACATTAGCTGCAAAGCATAAAGTCATAATCAACTTTGAGACATAATTTGTAATCGGTGGCGAAAAGTTTGCACAATTCGTAATCACTATCCCCCCATGCAGGTCCTCTTATATCTCTATGTATAAGGTACACTCTTAAAAAGTAAGTTGGCATTTTTGAAGACACCGTACTTCCAGTGGCTGAATATTAAATTGGTGTGGCCTAAGTGTTGTATTGTATTGTCATAAGGAAAACATATTGCTTTTGCTCAGTTTCTTCTTCTTCTCCAAATACATAACGTCAGTGAACTGGACCAGATGAACTCTTGCCAGTTCTTTCCAAAACAGATGCACATTTGAATGACACAGGCTCCTCCTAATCTACCTTCAAGCAAAACACCTTTTTTGAGACATATAATTAGATGACAGTTGAGGACCCAATAACCAATTAGATGCAAATTTGTTAATTGGAGAATTGTTCAACATACAAAAGATTTTCAAATCTCAAGTTAAAATTGACTAAATGATCATTGAATAACTTCGTTAAAGCAACGTATTCTAAAATCCTAATGCAACTTTTGTATTCCTGTTGGAAGATACTGATTTTATTCAAAGTTTTTCTTGTATGTTGGACACATTTTTTCATGCTACTATATGGGGGCCCGCAAGCGCTTTTCCATAGAGCGTAATCGGCCGTTTTAATTGTACGTAAAGCGTAGACGGACCGCTCTAATATTTTTGCGTAGAGCGTATTCGGCGCTTAATTCTACGTAATGCGTTGTAGCCACTTGGAATCTAACGTAAAGCATAATTGAGAGGTTTCCAAATTCAGCGTAGAGCGTTGTCGGGAGCCCCCCTTACAGGCCCTCCTATAGCTCTACCATTACCTTGTCCTACTTTTTTATCGTCAAAAAGTCCCCCCTTTCAACGCCCCTTCACTGGAAGAATTTGGCCGACTGCTCGAAACCTTTCCACACAATGTCATTTTGGACTTCTCTTTTTCAGCAGTAACCAACCTGTGTTTATGTCAACAGGCTAGCTTTGTGTGCAATCTACCACCATTCCTCAAGGCTGAAAAGAGCTCCAGCCCTTCCAGAGTTCGTTTCACTTCCTTCAAAGCAAGTTTTCAACACAAGGAACGTAATAAATGCCAAAAACAACAGTGTGCAAGACTTGGCGTGCTACACAAGTATTTGGGCCTGCATGCCCTTTTTCGTAAGGTGTAATCAGGCCTTTTTAGACTTCGTAATCCGTAGGCAGCCTCCGCAAAAATCAACGTAATTCGTAATAGGACATTAGCCGCAAATCGTAAAGTCGTAATCAGCTCCGAGACGTTAACGTAATTCGTAATCGCGAAAATTTTGCATAATTCGTAATCACTACCCCCCCATGCAGGCCCTCAAGTATTTGCTATGGGCTAGGGGACATCCTTTTCTTTCGGTTCTTTCATTCTAGTCATGTGCTCTACAACAAAGAAAGGGGTTAAGACTCCGAATTCATGTTTTCTACTCTAGTAGTTAGCATAAGCCTGGTTGGTTCAGAGAGGGGTACAGTAAGAATTCCGGGGGTTTTGAGTTACAGCGCATTTGTTGGTGAAATTAAAGGCATACATGTACAATGCAGTTTTTAGGGCTTGGAAACCCGATTTTTCGAAGCCAATATTCTAGCCATTTATCTACATACTGAGTTGAAACCACACTATCCCAGTGTATGTTGAACCTCATGGAGCAAAAATTCCCAAAATTCTGACGGAAAATGGTTACTGGAAGGGCCCTTGGTTGATTTTTAAGGTACCACCCAGAAAATAAAAGACTCATCTTGGGGCTTGTTTCTGCAGTTTGAAAAGCCCAAATTATGAAATACTGACTCAAATGTGCTAAATGTGAAGCAGTATGTGTCAATATCACAAAGATTGCCTTAGTCAGCATATTTACAATTTTGCTGCCCTGAAATCGCATTGGATGCCTTTTTAAAGAAGTGATAAAACAAGTGTTCTCTGTTGGATCTTAATTGAAGAAAACTCTGCTACTGCTAGCTGTGTTTTGAGCCTGAAGGCTTGCCCTGGAATCCCTTTTCTCTGTTTCTCTATTTTGCATTCAAACAGAATACGAATGCACGGTTGACGTACCATGCTTGGTAAACAACCTACATCGGAAAGATTTTCACCGGATACACAATACTCATTGCGAGTTTATCCCTTCCCAAGGCAGAACAGATCCCCAACGTAACACGATTTCCCGCGGTATCTTTCCTAGCTACTGCAGTTCACACATGTCCAAACTATAGTGTTTGTTTAACCTCCTCCATGCTACCTAACCTCTTAACCAACAGACAATTGGTAACCAAACGGCTACTTCAGTATGCGAGAGGTTAATCACACAACCCCTTTACGGCTTTAGGTACTAGGCTGACCTTTTTCAATAAATTGACCTCGGATGTCATTAGTCAAAAAGTTTAAGTAGTTTATAAAAAGAGTGCACACACTTCACTTGACATTTGCCATCAAAAACGCCACCGCCGACAGTTTTATAGTGATACATTGCGTGCGCTGCAATCACTGTTAGTTTTTGTGACTGAGTTACAGTTTATACTGCCAGCTGTAACCCTTCAGACAACCTGCCTCCACAATGTAGTAATGAGTCGAGCGGATCTTTCCACATTTCACTGTTAGCGAGGAGGCCTCGAAATTAACTTTTCTTCCTATTGTCCCAGCACTGTCCCAAAATAAATTTCCATTGTCCCGAAGTGAGGATGAACTGTCCCAACCTGTTTTTTTGGTATTGTATAACTTCAACTTGAAGTCAACTATTTTGCTTATGTTCACTCCCAGGTGCACTAAAATTGCAGAGTAGACAGGAAATTTGGAGGGACTTTTCTGGATCCAAAAACTGGGACGTGTGCCTGATAAACAAAAGAAGGGCTGACATTCTAACGTTTTCCATTTTTCTATTGTCCCAAAAATGTCGCTAAGTGTCTTTTTAGTTGTCCTAGCCTAAATTTTAGTCGTCAGTGGCCATTGGAGCACCTTTAATTTTGAGACCTGGTTGAGACTTGTCTGTCACTAAAGTGTGGGTTTACGTTTTTCTGCTTCTGCCAATTTCTCGTATGAACTGAAGAAAAGGTTTGTTTAATGAGGGCCCCTCCAGCACTACCCTAATGAGCTGGGCTTGCAACCACACTGTCAAAAGACACGAGACACAGCTGCGGTTTAGGTTGACCAAATCATACCGACACACCTTTTTTTCTTTCCTCCCTTTCTTCCAACTCTTTGTGTCTGGCCGGACTATTACGTCCGGCGGACGCAAACCAAACAGTTTTTTTGTTCGGCGCATTCATAACATAAAATCCGATCTGACCAACAGACCTTACATAAACGTACACAGCGGAACCAAAAACAAGAAAAACTGATGAAATTCTATCAGCCACTTCAGACTGGCGCATAATACCGCTTCCGACCGGCCGCGCGCGGAAAACAATCCCCCTCTCCAGCGTAAAAAAGGCACGGTCAAGTATACGTTTTCACCGCGCGACCCTAGCTCGAGCGAACGCCTTTAAAAACCCGGCATAACTTTGTTGTGCACTCGTGTAGAGTAAACGGACGCATGCATGCATGTGTTGCGGGCTTCTCCTATTTCAACAAAGGACTGTAAACGGAAATGCAAAAAGACAACAATCTTGGCATGCAAATATCATCTCCAAGTAGACTACTTATGTTCAAGCATTCAGTTTGGAATACCTCCGTCGGTCGCCATACACAAAGGCACCAGCCATACACATCTGGTATTTTATCGATAATCCTAACTCCATTTAGGCCTATCGAGTGACCAGCCCTTGAAAAGCAACTAACAACCTAAACATTTGTGTAGGTGGGGTTTACCACGCTGCATTGAAAGGCTCTTTGGTGAGGATAATATACACAAAAAGGCCAATGTAGCCTGTACAGGGAGGAATGCAAATGTACCAATATAGTCCTGTTGTTAGGACTAGACCTCACCGGATGTGAAAATACAGGTGTTCTGGTAATAAATTTTCAACAAAGGAAAGGGGGAGGGCTGGTTCAAAAAGTACTCTCCTAAAACGAAATCCTCAAACACTAACACAAAAAGTAGCCTGTACAGCAAGGAATGCAAATGTACCAATATAGTCCTGTTGTTAGGACTAGACCTCACCGGATGTGAAAATACAGGTGTTCTGGTAATAAATTCTTAAAGGAAGGGGGGAGGGCTGGTTCAAAAAGTACTCTCCTAAAACGAAATCCTCAAACACTAACCTTTTGTATACTGAAGTAGCCACCTGACTACCGATTCTCTATTGGTTAAACTTAAAGCTTAATAGTCACCAGGTGTTAAAAATGACAAGAATCAACCTGAAAGATAACCATAAAATATTGCAATTTACATCTAAACTTCTGCAACTTTACAACTTAGCAGATTTTCGTTATAAAAGACCCCTTGGCCAAAAGCCAGTCTGTGCAGAACTCCAAGTCCCATGTTTATTTGCCCAATTTTTGCATAAGGCCACAGCAAGTCAATTTTATGGATGACATCCTCCGCAGACTCCAAATCTAATGTGAGCGGGAAAAAAAAAAAACAAGGTGGGCCGAAAAAACAAGGTTCCTACATTTTAAAATATTGACTCAATTATAGTACAAATGGTTTTGATTCAGTGGGAACATCGCATATACACAGCCAACATCACATATCACTGCATCAAAGTAAGAAATCAGAGTGTTTTCTTGTCTCCTCTCTTCATAGTTATCTGCCATTCACCTTCCGGCATGGCAACAGACATCTTTGCCCATTTGCGGCATGTTGACCACTGTCAGAAGGCAGCAAAATTTCTTGTTTCTTTTTTTTCCAAAATCAGGCGAAAATTAATGCACACGCTGATGTCATCCATAAAAATGACTTGCTGTGGCCTAACTGTTTTCCCCAGCTGAATACTCTGAACAGTAGCACTGTAATCCCCGACTATGACAAAGTGGGTGTTGGCAAACATCAGTCTACAAACTTTGCACTCAGTAGAGAAGAGAAACATCAACACCTGTCGAACATTTCACTTTGTCATGTCTGTGTGACTTCCCCGCCAAACACAAGTATTGTGTATATATGTACATTTGACATTTTTGCAATGACGGCAACAGGCAACATATGACGTATTCATATTAATCATACTAGAATTTCAGTGTTTGCAAAATACAATTTTCTTCGCGCAAAATTATGTTTGCTGTTCCCCTGGCATATTTTCTACATTTCACCAACTTCTAGGGGGCCCGCATGCCCTTTTCCGTAGAGCGTAATCGGCCGTTTTAATTCTACGTAGAGCGTAGACGGAGTTCAATGTAGAGCGTAATTTGTGCATTTTTCGTAGAGCGTAATTTGCCGTTTTATTTTACGTAATGCGTTGTGTAGCCACTTGGAATTTATCGTAAAGCGTTATGGGGGAGGGTTCTTGAATTCAGCGTAATATGTATCCGGCTCTCAAAAGTTAGCGGACAGAGTTGTCCAGACCCCCCCATGCAGGCCCTCTTTCTACTCTTTCCAGCTGCTTCTGAAGCCTGGTAGAGGCTAACCCGCCTCTACAACTTTCCCCACTTTTACCCTGAGGTCTGGTAAGACTATAAATTTTCCCCGACTACAAAGAATTTATCTTCTAGGTATATCTTGTAATTGTCTTCTTGCCTGCAATCACACAGAGAAGAAGACAGTAATTTCCCTCGGGTACGGTCGTAAACTGAATTCCTCTCCTCAAATCCAGATGTCCTTGCTTTTACGATTACTTTAGGGAAGGAAAGGGCATTTTTGTTGGCTGGCTGGCTTGAAACTGACTTCTACCACTAGTACCAGACTTCAGAAGTGGCTGGAAAGAGTAGAAAATTGGCCAAAACAGTAGACAGATAGTTTAGTTTAGTTTGTTGCTCTAGCTTGAAACTGGTTTCACTGAACATTATGACCACCAATTATTAAATATACTAGTATTACTACCAGTATAGTCTACCGGCATTGCCGATGCAAAAGTTGTTACAATTTTTTGCTGTGTCATTTCAATCATCTTCAACTTTTCCCAAGTGAATGTGTATAGCTATGTACATCAGAAGTGGGTATTTGGACATACGATACCACTGATAAGCAATGTAATCTTGACATTCCAAGAAAGCCATATTTAAGTTCCTTAAGGGTTTCCCTTCCTTCCCCACTTCCTTTTCCCCTTCTTGTCTGAATCTTAAGTATTCTTGACTGATGTAAACATGCTGTGCTATTGTATAGGTTGAAAAGAACTGCGGACAATGCGAAAACACTCTTCTTTTCCCTTATATGTGACTAGAATGTTATGTATTGAGTCCAACCTTACAGTATATAGTTTCTGTAGCTTTTGAAGACTTCTGACTCATATGAGGGGGCCCGCAAGCCCTTTTCCGTAGAGCGTAATCGGCCATTTTAATTCTACGTAAAGCGTAGACGGACTGCTCTTTGCATTTTCCGTACAGCGTATTCGCCGTTTTAGTTCTACGTAATGCGTTGTAGCCACTTGGAATTTATCGTAAAGCGTAATCGAGGGTTTCCGAATTCAGCGTAGAGCGTTGTCGGGACCCCCCCTTGCAGGCCCTCCTAATAGGCAGGTTTATTCACTTTACGGATCAACCGCCAATGTTTTTATTTGCCACAGTTTTAACAGACATCCTATCCGTATGGGCATGTCCTCAAGGGGAATCTATGAAAATAATATGCAAATTCCTAAAGATAGGGCATTAGGAAACGGAAGTTCCTTGGTTTAGGAGATTCCATTGTGAATGGCAGCAACTGTAGGAAATGCTTCGGGCTAAGGAAGGGTGGTGGAAAGAGATTGGCTAATAAAATAAGGAGGGACTATTTTTCAATGCGATAGATTTTTCTTGAGTTAGTCAGAATCGTGACAATTATGCATCATGTTTTGTGCATGCATGACCAGATTTTCAGTATCAGAAAAATGCACGAAAAGTGTTAAGATTCTTTCTATGGAGCAAACTACCTTTTTTCACCTGTTTTCATGCTAAATCCTTTTGTTTTCATAAGGCAGACAACAATTTCTAAGTCTAAGGCTTTGTTCTTCAACTCATTTTGTACTGAATGCCACTTTTGGGGGGCTACAATTGCAAAGGAAATACAAACTGGGCCAAACAATGCACGACTTTGTTCCAATTCTTCTACCCCTTCATTTGACGGTAATTATTCTTCTGACAGGGTAACTAGGATGTTAATTATGGCAGAATCGGAGGGCGTGCAATTATCTAGAACAGATAATCCAAGATTTGGGTCGGTAGTGCCCGGAATATCGAGTCTAATCCAGATAATTTTAAGAGCCCGTCTTCAAAAAGTGCCGCTTAATCTGAGTGCATTCAATTTATTCAAATGTGGTGGTGCCAAATTTTGCAAGCAAGCAAGAAAAAAAGCATTTAGCAAACTCTACAGAAAACGAAACGTAAGGATTCTACGAATTTTAGAGAAGCGAAAGTTTAGGAGTTGACATTTAAAACATTGTGAAGTTGCACCTTGCATTGTATAACAAATGATTTTTAGACTACACAACACAAAAGCAAAACGATACATACGTTTACAGAACTTTAGAACTCTACTACTACTAGTACAAGTACACACACGTAGAAAATAAAGTACTTGTTTGCTACTTGGTACACAAAGAATACACTAGGAAGTATCTAATCCCTGCTATGTGTACAAAAGTGACCTAAAGCCGAAAGGGCACGGCGCTGGTTTCCATATTGTGCTAACGTAGTGTCATACGGGCTGCCTACCGGGGCTAGGCGAGGGTGGGTACCGAGGGGGGCAACTTCTCCGCAACGCTACCGAAATTCACCGATATTTAACGATATACCGAAGGAAGAGCAACTCACCGAGACTTCGGGCGACCTTTTTGTCCAGTAATCTCCTCTCAAACCACTTGAAGTAGCCCGCAATCGGGCGGACAAGAGAGCTGAAACTCGCGGTGCCTCCGTCGATCGATGTTTGTGTTCCACTTCAGGTGAACCTTCGTTTCCGGTGCCTCCGTGACAAGTCTCGCGAGAAATGACGAGGACTTGTTAGCATTTTTTTTTTGGCAACGGCTCAAGGTGGGATCCTCAAGGTGCATGAGGCAAGTTGAAACGACCTTTTTGTCGGAAAAATGTGACAACAAAGGTCACCCTTTCCACAATGTATAAAATATATGTATGGCTTGATCAGCATAATTTTTTACCACAAAAATGGCATAGGACTTGTACAGTTATTGTTGTTTTGAAGGAAGTGAAAAATGACATTCCACAAGTAACGTTGTGTCATCTTAACCTAGTTTGATTATGGCCTAACATATCACTTTAATATCAATTGATACCTGACGTATCTCAGCCTGTATCTCAGTCTCCCAAAATCAGTTTACAATGGGAATCACTAGGGAAGCAGTGCCACATTTGGCCGCCAGATGTCGCTTTTGATCGGTACACTTTGCCCTTGAAGTTTGAGCTGATATTGTATGTGGAAATGCACACCGTTAATGGACTAACCGTGTTAGACAGATTTCCGTTGGCACTATATCTCGTTATATCTTCTACGTATTGAGAATTGGGAACGCTACAAATGTATTTCTGCGTTGTATACGCGTTACTATGCTGTGTTTTGTGTTGTGTAACGTTACAGTAACTTGTTATGTGCGTAACTTTTGAGCATGATGCAAATATGCCGCTATTAAATGTTAATTCTAACTGATGAAGAAGTTCAGAATCCACACTAGAGTCTGTGTACTCTCAAAGCCGAGGTTTGGGTTTTGGCTTATTTTGGGAGGCGTTTTTAGGCCTTTTTATCGGGGTTTCTTTTTTGCACTAGATTTTCTATACTTCTTGGCGTTAAAAAAATTCAGTGTAAAAAAGAAACCCCGATAAAAAGGCCTAAAAACACGCTTAAAATAAGCCAAAACACAAACCTCTGCTTGGAGAGCTAGTAGAATCTGTGTGCATTTCTCTATAAAGCCGACAGGTGGCATACATACCAATGGTAATGTTTCAAAGTTTTTGCGAAAGCTTTTGTGATACAAGTCTATATATTTAGTAATACCGTAGGCAAACGTAATCTCCAAGCAGATCCCTTTCAGTGGCCAGAGGAGTTTGCACGGCCACTAAAACTCCTCTGGATGGATACTTGCTACCGAAAGGTATCTGCTTGAACATTAGGCAAAAACACGTTTTTAATGAAAAGTTTATTGCAAATTCTTGCCCGGGGGCTAATTGCAAATTACAAAACATAAAAGAACAATGACATAGAGTATAAAATAACTAAAGTCTACATGATAACGTTAGCTGTCTAGAACTATAACTATGTCTAAAACTATGTCTAAAGGGTTTGACTTCTCTTCTGTAAACCATGGAGGACGTAATGTTCCACCTTTTCCAAAATTTGTGGGTTTTGGGAAGTTAAAAGAATAGTTTTTTTAACGTTATACAGCATACAGGTACTACAAAGAGTCCACGTAATTCTGTGTGGAAAAGAAATAGGAGGAAAATTCAGTCCTCGGCGAGGAATTATTCGGTAAATGCACTGGTAATAAAGCCCATGTAGAAATCACATTATAGTGTTCTAAGGGCAAGGGTCATATACGTCAGCCTAGCCAACGTGCCCCAATAGACACACCTGATAGGATGTAAGGTGCAATGGTCTTTCTTCATATACGTCAAAAGAGACATTTTCAACATAATGAAGGGATCAACGATATTATTGGTATGTACCTAAGTTGAATTAGGTATTTTAACGGCTCCGGCAAAGACGCATGGAAGAAAATTGGGTTTGATACGATCAAAGAAAGAAAATAAGAGCTTTAGGCATTTTTTTCATTTTGCTTTGAACGCTGCATCAGTTTGGTAAAGGTTGTAAATCCCCTATGATAACACGTTGATGTCAACGGCTTCTTGGAAGAGCCATATATGACGCATGTGGAATTATGCGCTTATTGTACAGGGCTCGAAATACTGGGTGCATGTGTACTCTATCTCCAAGCAGAGGTTTGGGTTTTGGTGTGTTTTTAGCGTGTTTTAAGGCTTTTTTTATCAGGGTTTCTTTTTTGAACTTGAATTTTTCTTTCTTTCTTCAAGGGTTGGGTGAAAGAAAAATTCCAGTGCAAAAAAAAACCGATAAAAAACCTAAAACATGCTAAAAATACACCAAAACCCAAACCTTTGCTTGGAGAGTAGTGTGCATGTGCACCTTAGTGCACCCAATTGGCAAATTTGGAGCTGTGCACCCAATTTTCTGTGGGAGCACCAGTGCACCCAAATATTTTCGTAGGTTTACATATGTAAAGATGTTAAATGTATAGTAGTATACAGCATATTTTTTAATCTAAGGGTCAAAATAATAATAAAATCATTGTTATAGTACATTTATTTAGAAATGAAACATATATGGTGCACCCAAATTTTTTGTGCACCCAGTTTTTTAGGTTGGGTGCACAAACTTGTGCACCTATTCCCTAAAATGAATTTCGAGCCCTGTTGCCCTGTCTTGTGGTTTATCCCATAGTATATCCACCCGGGCGAATCGACCAGTTGAACCGCCATTTCACGTGCAAAGAACCATGTAATACGGAAATAGCATCTTACTGAGAAAAGGAGAGAGCTTTAAGGTCATAAACCTAAGGGCCGACGTGTTCTATGGTCATTGTCAAGGTCAACAGTTTGAAGCTATGAAAATTAGATTTCTTAATTGCATTTCACATATTTACATGTATATGAAATACATAATGAGAAAAGGAAGGACGCAAATTAAGTAGTATCTATTTCATGAAAAGTATAAGTAAAAACAGAAAATTTTGTTTTGTTTTTAGTGCGTGTGAAGCAATTCTTCCTCTTGTTGCTCTGTACGTTGATAAAGAAAGAAAAAAAATTGTAATATGAATTTTTATCAGTTCGTCTTTGATTCCTAGTATCCGTCCATGTAATGATCATACCCCCCCACACACACACCCCATGCACCCCTCGCTGCACTACCTTGATAGCTGCCGACCGTTCATGATTTTCTTCAAAAACGTCATGAACCCCCCACCCATCGCTGGCAGTACCTTGATAGCTGCCGACCATTCTTGATTTTCATGAACCCCCACCCCTCGCTGCAGTACCTTGATAGCTGCCGACCGTTCATGATTTTCTTCAAAAACGTCATGAACCCCCCCACCCCTTGCAGCACTGCCTTGATAACTGCCGACCGTATATTTTAATTTCTTCAAAATTCCTGTCGGGGCGCTGCGAACGGAAGCCAGAACATTTCCCGCCAATGGCGGTGGCGACGGTCGAACCCCTGTTCCAAATGTTCGCATCAGGCTCCTTACTGAGCACAATGGATGGACGCGAAGACGTCTTGCAAGACGAGACACCCTCCTCTGTCACCTCCCTGCCTCCTCAAGAAGACCCTTATGCCAACTACGGCTGGCTTCGGTGGGCACTTCGCTGGTACCCTCCAGTTTTTGCGTCAATAGGAATTCCAGGTATGTGAAACACCTCAACATCACTTTGTAGACTAATTCAAGATATATATATTTACCGTACAAGCCCTGGGTATATTGTGCTGAAATATGGTGAAATAATCTTTACTGATGACTAAATTATGTGTTTGAGTGCGTCAATATGAATTTCAGGTATGTGCAACACCTAGATCTAGCGAAACGTCACTTCTCAGTTATATCGTGGACACAGACAAATTTGTCCTTACCGCTAGTCTTCAATTTAAAATATATATCTACCGTACTAGACCTACATGTATGCGCACGTATATTGTGCCGAAATATATGGCCAAATCAGATTTTCGTGATGACTAAATTATGTGTTTGATAGATTTAGCGAAACATCACTTCTCAGTTATATCGTGGCCACAGACAAATTTGTTGCCTCTAGTCTTCAATTTAAGATCTATATCTACCGTACAGGACCTATGCGTACGTAGGTATATTGTACCGAAATATGGTCAAATCAACAATTTGTGATGACTAAATTATGTGTTTGATAGATTTATTGCAACGTTCCTTCTTTATATCGTGGACATAGACAGATTTGTCCTTACCTCTAGTCTTCAATTTTTTATAAGATATATATCTACCGTACAAGACCTATGCCTACGTACATGTATATTGTGCCCAAATATTGTGAAATAACCTTTACTAATAACTAAATTATGTGTTTGATAGATTTAGTGCAACGTTTTTTCTTTACACTGTCGCCTAAGACACATTTGCCCTTGCCGCTACTATTCAATTTACCTCAGAATATGTCACTCTGTAACCTCTTGTATTTCTCGAAATTGACTGTGGCTACAGATGAAGCTACATGCTGGGATGTAATCATGCTTGAATGTTACAATATGCCGTGTTTTACCTCTTGAGGCCACAGCAAGTAAATTTTATGGATGACATCCTCCGCAGACTCCATATCTAATGCGAGCGGGCGAAAAAAAAAGCGGGCCGAAAAAAAACAAGGTTCCTACATTTTAAAACAAGAGTTCCACGATCTCATACCTTCGCCAAATGATGTTAACCCTTGCGGGTGACGAATTCATTATACAATTTTAATAATTGATTTTGTAAATAAGCGCCTCATTTGCATGGATTATATCAGTTGATCATATTCTCCACCCAATGACAGCCTTATCTTAACAAAAAGGATATTATAGCACTGCCTCATAAATTATGCAAATGAGGTCATGATTTGAATAAATTATGTTTATTGATGTTCACCTTCACTTAACTCCCAAATGGGGCAAGTATGAAATTCGGGGTGCAGCAGTTATAACTATGGAATTATAATAATTTGACATTAATTATGCAAATTAGGTCCTCATTTACATAATCTATATCCTCAGATGTTTTTCTCGTTCTCAAGTAGATGTCACAAGTGTTTCATAGTTCTATTATCGAACAAAGCAGATTTATAGAATTTCCTCATTGATTATGCAAATTAGCTCCTGATTTGCATAATTGCCATCTGATTATGTAAAGCATCACTTCAACTACCTACATACCAAAAATCACGACAATACGTCAACCGGTTCTTGAGTTATCGTCCTTCAAATTTTTTTCAACAAATGCTTTTGCAGTTCCAGAACAAGCCGCTAGGGGACCCAAACTCATGTCACTTCTTCCCTATCCCAAGAGCTATCTACCATCCAAAATTCGTGACCCTAGCATGTCCAGAACATGAGATATCAAAACCGGAAGTTCAGCTGCAGTACCTAGGAAAGCCGTCAGGGGGCCCAAAATCTAATCATTTCTAGGTCTTATGAAGACCTACCGACCTACCAAGTTTCATTCCAATCCATCCACTGCTTCTCGAGTTATCTTGCTAAACCACACACACACACACAAACCCACACACACACAGACAAACGCTACTGAAAACATAACCTTCTTGGCGAAGGTAACAAAACAAATCAGAGCCTTTCCTTGTCTCCTCTCTTCATTTTTATCTGCCATCCACCTTCCGGCATGGCAGCAGACATGTTTGCCTAATTCGGCATGTTAACCACTGTCAGAAGGCAAAAAAATTTCTTGTTTTTTCTTCCAAAATCAGGCGAAAATTAATGCGCGCGCTGATGTCATCCATAAAAATTACTTGCTGTGGCCTGACTCTCAGCTACTCAGTACTGCTTACGATTCAAGGTCGTCAAAAATTCTTCACGAAAACTTTTGCCAAAACCAATCATGTTTTTTCTAAATCTCTCTAAATTGATTACTAAATGTGCAATTTTAGATAGAATTTATATGTTTACAGCGAATTTTGGTGTGTCACTACATGTTATGGCACTTGCATGTGTAGGTAGCCTCTACCAGGCTTCAGGAGGCGGCTGGAAAGAGTAGAAATGGGCCAAATAGAGAGATAGCATGCCAAGGGAGTTGGTATGCTGGAGAGAACAGTTTGCCGCTCCCGAAGCCTGGTAGAGGCTATGTGTAGACCCTGGAGACAGTCTGGCACCCAGGCTACATTGTACCTCTAGCTAGCGGCACAAAATATTAGTTTTTCTATTATCTGAAGCTAATGCCACACCAATTGAATTTCTTGGTTAACGCTTCATTTTTTTTTCTGATTTGCAAAAAAAATGATTCTGGTTCAGAATCAACTGCAAAATGCTCATACTTGAACAGTTGAAAACAGTCCTTTTCTTCCTAGTTGTCACAGTTATTCCATCTTTTAATGCAGTGATATCATCAAAAGTTCAAAATTCATTGTTCAAATTGTGAACCAGCCTGGTGTGTTGACTTCATGGCTCCTATCGTACCATTTTGGGCCATAATAGGATGCCTAGGTCTGTTTTTATTTTATTTTCTTCGCCCGCCCGCTCCATTATTTTTCTAGAAAAATCCGGTAACCAAGAAATTAAATTGGTGTGGCCTAAATTTAATAAAATATACTTCCTTTGTACGGCCAATATCCTAAGGAACCACAAAAAGAATAAGATATTCCGGCCTATTGTAGTACATTGTAAGTATATCTTATCAAGATATTTACACAAGAAGTACATGTAGTGTACACTATTGTCCAACAAAACGGTAAATTCAATTCTACAACGGTAACAACTTTTCTTGGTTGTGTACACAAGAATAAAATGGCGTTTCACAATACAGCTAGATTGCATCAAAAAGTGTACGTGTGTTGACCAACCGTGCTTTCTGCTTCAATGTTTGAACGTTTATTTGATTTCATATCTCCCAGTGACTCAACAGTTTCGCCTAACAAGGTTATAGAAAGTCCAGATAATTTACGAAAGTGCCCTTGAACTTAAATTTCAAGTTGAAGGCTGGTTTACGGATCTAAATCAATAGAGCTGTATGGAGAGTGTTAAATAGCTTAAACCACTACTTTTAAGGACACTTTAAGACCCTTAAATGTAGCGTGAATATTAAGATTTAAGCTTATTATACGGTGCTTGTTGCTGAAAAGAGTGTCATTAAGCATCATTACGGACAAACTTAAAGCTAGCTTAAAAGTAATATGTAAGCACGCGTAAAGATTGCTTAAATGTGCTTAAAGAGTGCCAAAACGGAATCTTTAAACATGCTTTCATGCTTTAAGACTGCTTAAATAGCCGATTTCGCACTGAGGAAGACTAAATCTTCAAGCAGATATAGGGTTCGGCTCAGTGTTTTACGTGGTCTTCTACATTTTTAGTGCATGGGGAGCGTTATATTATCTACATGAACTGATCTGTTCGTATATAAGACATTACGCAATGAAGTACATGTCCTAATACTATAGATCTGACCATTCTAGTGTCATATGTTATGTGTACATAAAAAAAAAACACTAAAAGAATATGAACTTTTCCCCGATGTCTAGCAAAATCCGTTCCCTAAATTTGTCCAGCGTCTCGTTGATAAACTGCAGGGTCTTTCAAAGACAATTATTGAAAACATCTCGCCATGTCTTGGCACACGTTCTTTCGAATCGCTGCAACCTCCTTGCAGCTATAGGTGAAAAGGTTACAAAGTAGCCTGGTATCCAGTCTTACGTGATTTTGGGGTATTGGGGTGTTCGGGCAGGTTGTGCCTTCGGGGGCTCTAATTGCTTCCCCCGCCCAGTGCAACAGGCCGTCCCGGTAGGAGAGTTACGCTAAGAGACAGTATGCTTGGGGATTTCGTGGAGGGCTAATCAATCTCTCGTGAAATACACACCGGGAAACCCATGTGAGGCGTGCGGGACAGAGCTCTTTCGGCCCCGACCACGATCAGACTGGATACCAGGCTAGTTACAAAGGGGTTTTCAGGATAAAATAAAGGTCTTTTAAGGTACGTCCTGATCCATTACGTCGTAATATGTAGTACCCAGTGGACGTGCTATAGTAGCCTTTAATACAGAACTAGCCCTAAGTCTTTTACACACCATTACCTCAACGGGAAAACCTTTGTTCGTCGAGGCATCACATTTTTCAAGTGCTCTAAAGGAAAATTTTCGCCGTTCGTACGTGTTTTTCATTCTGTAGGACAGGCTGATTCTGTCCATTATTTCCACATGGCTAGCCAAGGGTCATCGGGCGCATAGATTCTTGTTTTTTGTTAGATTGAAACAGGTAGATATTACAATACAGCCCCTGACCAAAGGTTCTGTCCATTTTGTCCAAAGCATATAGAAAATGAACTTCATTTTGTAATGGAATGTACCAAATATGATGTTATACGTAACAAGCTATTTACATTTCTCGAATCAAGTTCCATAGATTTCAAGAGTCTCGATGTTGGAGACAGATTTGAATATATCTTTACATGTAATGGTCCCCACAACGCAAAAATTGGTACTAGATATATAAAGGAATGCTTTGCTATTAGAAAAAATACCGAAACTTGTGATTAGCCCACTCGATTGTAACACTTTATCAAAGACTTGTGCTATCCCTTATTATTTGAATAATTATGATATAGATATGTTAGGTTTTATTCGACATTAGGTCTTATTCAACACACTTATTTTATTGTTTTTACTCTCTTTATGTAGTTTGCCATACATTGTACCATGTGCAATTGTCGTGCAATAAAGTTATTCTATAATAAAATCGTCACAAAACATACAGCCACAATCTTACAAAGGAAATCTTTGCTTGACACTTAATCTCCAAGCAGATCCTAGGGTGGCAAAAGACAGCTACAGTATCAAACTGGCCAGGCAGTGTCCATTCGCCAGAGAGGGTCCATACACCACCCAAAGAAAGTCTTTTGCTTCTTTTGCCACCCGAGGCTCTGGCCTGGCTCTAGGCCTGGGTAGTCCATAGTAGCTAGCGACAATACGGAGCCGCGGTGGTAACTCTGGAGGATGGCACCCAGGCTACCGAAGCTCCACGACTCAAGAACTCAGTACATACGTACGTACAGTGTGCCAATATTCATAAATTCCGCAAAAAGCCAGCATGTGCCGGCTTGTCGTGTACGTCGCTATGTACTGCTGCAAATTCACAATACCAGCTTTGTATTCCTGTGGTTTAGCTAGCATTTTTATTTTCGGCCGGAATTTTTTTTATTCGCCCGAGCTCACTAGTCAGTAGTTTGGGGGTCTTCAGAGGATGTCATCCATAAAATTAAGTCAGTGTGGCCTTAGCAGTTACAGATCTGCTTGAGCTTGTACATTAGACTTCCTCCTGATTAAGCGATGCATGTACAATTTATCATTGGCTTTTGAATGTCATCCTCACAGCAGGAACATGTATTAGACTTGATCGAACACAGACCCGTTTGTCATATGGAAAGAAATTATAAGAAGATTATAGCTATATCAGAACCATTTCAACACTCGATTATTATATTTCCAAAGCTGTAATAAAACAATTTCATTTCCTTTCTTTTAAACGTCCTTCTCGATTTGTAAGTTGCAAACAGCTTAATCACAGAAAACCTTTCACTGCTGGTTTTCATTATCTACGTATGTGTACACTCATAGAGGGATTTTTCTAGCGTGCGTAGTCGAGCTATTATATAGTGGTTAGCGATCCTGCCTCTGGCCTAAGAGGTTGGGAGTTCGAATCCCGGCTGATGTCGCTCACCCGCCCTGCACGCTACTGTTTAGGGTCGCAGTCCTTAGGACAGGACGTTAAGACGTGGTCTACTGTTCAGTGTGCTTGTCGAAAAGAGCTAAGGGAATTTCCCGGGTACAATGAACCTATAAATACTGTACATAGCATCTGTCTTCTCTGTCACTACCAGTGGAAGATTAGCTCTTCAATGAGCTGAATTGGTTCGAGATCACTTTCACTTTCTATCATTTGTATCACCCCAGGACCTCTGTACGTACCGGCGCACATCTTGAGTGCATGTAATGTTTGTTAATATTACCGATTTCACCAAGCACGTAAACAAACGGATTGGAAAACATTTAATATCACTTAAGCAGGTTATATGAGGTTGTACTTGACCGCGTCACGGACACATCCGGCCGCTCCCTCTTCTCATAAGGCCACAGCATGTAAATTTTATGGATGACATCCTCCACAGACTCCAAATCTAATGCGAGCGGGCGAAAAAAAACAAGACGGGCCGAAAAATACAAGTTTCCTACATTTTAAAATTTTGACTCAATCATCGTACAAATGGTTTTGATTCAGTGGGAACATCACATCTACACAGCCAACATCACATATCACTGCATCAAAGTAAGAAACTAAACATTAATTCAGAGCCTTTTCTTGTCTCCTCTCGTCATAGTTATCTGCCATCCACCTTCCAGCATGGCAACAGACATCTTTACCCATTTTCGGCATATTCACCGCTGTCAGAAGGCAACAATTTTTTTTTTCAAAATCAGGCGAAAATTAATGCGCGCGCTGATGTCATCCATAAAATTCACATGCTGTGGCCTAATGACTCTCAATCCAAGTGACTTGGGTTAAACGTGCTTAATCTTATAAAAACATCGTGGCCTTGGAGAGGTCCTTTGTGACTTGCTTCAGAACTTGTGTGCACGTGTGTTTGTGAGTTTTCGCGATTCCTAGTATGCACAACCAGCTTTGCCATACACCTTTTTTATATTCCAACATTTCATGACTAGACATGGTGACGGCGCAGTCAAGTTATATCAACTTATTTTATGCCGCCACCAACGCAGAGGACGCATACAAGACAGGGCAATACTCATTTTCACTTGAGTTAAGTGAGGAAAGTCGTGTAAAGGGCACAAGGTGGCATGTCAGGACTCGAACCCGGGACCTCTTGGTTCCGAGTCGAGCACTCTGCCGCTACGCCACACGACCCCACTACACCCTTGTGCTGCTATATTTGCCTGTTAACCTTAAAGGATCGCAGAGAAGTTCTCTTAGCGCGAACCAACTCCCATATCATCTGATAGCATATCATTTGTCTACTTGGCCACTTTCTACTCTTTCGCGAGTCGCTTCCCAAAGCCTGGTAGAGGCTACTGTTTTGCTAGCCTCCATTGCATACCAAAAACTGGGGGGTTTGGGGGTCTTCATGGTCTTTGGGAGCTTTTATGTGCTATTTTCTAATTGCATATAGACAACATAGCCGGCCTGAGTTGAATTACCCTCGTTTTTTTTTTAACTGGGCTGATCAGGAAACAGCCGAAGACCATCAAACCCTCAGTTCTATGAGCCTGCTACGGAGGCTACTGTTTTGCCACTCGGGCAAACTGCGTACGCTCAAACCTCGCACGGAAAATGTGGGGTATTTCTCCCGCCACTGATCCTAGAGGTGGCCTCAGTCCGTCTCCTTGTAAACTTGACATTCGACATGTTGAACGTTTCCCGAAGAATTACCAACCACTGTGGCCTGTCACAGATTGTTCCAGGAACCTTCAACTTATTCGCGAGCATTGTGTGTGTATAGGGGGAGAAGGCATTGGCATGCACATTCTTAATGTATTGGGTTACAATTACACATGTTCATCTATCAACTGGCACGCATAGAAAAGCACTAATGGGAAATACAATGTAATATGGAAATTATTGTGCCAAAGAATTCATACGAATTTTACGGAATTCATACGAATTTTACGGAATACATACGAATTTTACGGAATATATACGAATTTTACGGAATTCATACGAATTTTACGGAATACATACGAATTTTACGGAATTCATACGAATTTTACGGAATTCATACGAATTTTACGGAATACATACGAATTTTACGGAATTCATACGAATTTTACGGAATTCATACGAATTTTACGGAATACATACGAATTTTACGGAATACATACGAATTTTACGGAATACATACGAATTTTACAGAACTCATACGAATTTTACGGAATACATACGATCCATTACGCGGAAACATACGATCCTTACTAATTTGGTGACTTACGCCCTGCGATCACGTGACAGTCAGCGGCAAATTCAAGATGGAGGTCTATCTCTCTATATTATGGTTTTAACGAACGTTAAACGCTTATCCCGCCCTGCTAAACACCAGAACCCCCAATTTTCCACTTAGGCCACAGCAAGTAAATTTTATGGATGACATCCTCCGCAGACTCCAAATCTGCGAGCGGGCGGAAAAAAACAAGGCGGGCCGAAAAACAAGGTCCCTACATTTTAGAATTTTGACTCAATCATTGTACAAATGGTTTTTATTCGATGGGATCATCACATATACACAGCCAGCATCACTGCATCAAAGTAGGAAACAAAACATTGAATCAGAGCCTTTTCTTGTCTCCTCTCTTCATAGTTATCTGCCATCCACCTTCCGGCATGACAGCAGACATCTTTGCCCATTTTCGGCATGGTGACCACTGTCAGAAGGCAACAAAATTTCTTGTTTTTTTTCCCCAAAATCAGGCGAAAATTAATGCGCGCGCTGATGTCATCCATAAAAATTACTTGCTGTGGCCTTATGCTGGCTTCTTTGGCGACATATCAACCTGTATTCTAGACCAAATAGCAGGGCGAGGCTGAGGATCGGTGGAACGTGATCGCGTGGCGCAAGTAGTCACCAAATTAGTAAGGATCGTATGTTTCCGCGTAATGGATCGTCTGTATTCCGTAAAATTCGTATGTTTCTAGTTAACTATGTTTTCTAGTTTTTCATTTTCTTCCTCCGACATGTTTACGACATCAAATTTCATTGGGAATTAGTCGTAGAAGTGTCGTATACAATTTGTCTTCGGTCATGTCATTTCATTTCCTGCCTACGACAGGTTTACGGCAGCAAATTGGATTGGGGATTAGTCGTAGACGTGTCGTATACAATCTGTCTTGTGACGCTAAAGATTATGGTAGATCCATGCCAACCACCGTTCTTTCATTGCCCTCTTAAGAACTTCATTGCCCACTTGAAGACTTCATCAACCGCTTGAACAGTTTGGTAACAGCCATGACATAGAAAGAAAGTTTTATTGCAAATTCATGCCAGAGGGCTAATTGCAAGAACATGATAACAACAGTAAACAGTAGAATGATAATAAGTGATGCTAATGCTACTTTATATATACACTTGTAGTTATTGTTGGGTTTGATTTCTTTTCCGTGTGCAGTGGAGTATGAAATGGCCGACATATACGTAGCCTCCATAGCATGCCAATAACTGGGGGTTTGGGGGTCTTCAGGGTCTTTGTGAGCTTTTATGTGCTATTTTCTGATTGCATATAGAACATAGCCGGCCTGGTTGAATTACCCCCGTTTTTAGAACTGGGCTAATCAGAAAACAGCCGAAGACCACCAAACCCCCAGTTCTATAGGCCTGCTAGCATGTACGTGTTTTTTGGGTCGGAGGTGCGCATGCGAACTAAGCAGCAGACTATGTATGAGACAAACTATTTTTTAGTAATCGACCACGGGCGACCTTTGTGACGACCTCTGTAATTGAGGTCCAGGCAAATCTTATTTTCTTTCGTCTGCCAAAAGAGATTGGTAAAAACTACGGGATATATATACGTCCATACGTGGTTCCAAGGTTCGAGTTGCGCAGGCCTACTTACCGGTAGACTAGCACGTCGGCAGATTCGAACATTCTGCAACCGCGCGAAACCCGTAACGTATTACTACTATACATAGCACTTCGGCAGAACGTCTCATATAAGGTCATATTCGCGCATATAAAGTTAACATCCCGTCTGTAGTTTCCAAATATTGTGTCGGAAAAAACTTCGTCTGCAACAGGCAAATAATTGTGGTGGGGTCGTGTGGCGTAGTGGCAGAGTGCGCGACTCGGAACCTAGAGGTCCCGGGTTCGAGTCCTGACATGCTACCGATCTTGTGCCCTTGGGAAAAGGCACTTAACACGACTTTCCTCACTTCGCTCAGTTGAAAATGAATATTGTCCTGTCATGTATTTGTCCCCTGTGTTGGTGGCGGCATTAATATAAGTTGAAAAAACTTGAGCGTGCCGTCACCACGTCTGGTGATTACATTTTGGAAAAAATATTACGTTGGAAAAGATATCCTCTGTAACAGGCAAAATTCTGATGAAACGTTGACCTAACATCCAACGAAAACCGTGAAAAATGGGGTTTTACATAGGCGCAGTACTTTCCGCCGACGTACTTACTTAGGCCGCAGCAAGTAATTTTTATGGATGGCATCATCGCGCGAATTAATTTTCGCCTGATTTTGAAAAAAAAAATGTTGCCTTCTGACAGTGGTCAACATGCCAAAAATGGGCAAATATGTCTGTTGCCATGCCGGAAGGTGGATGGCAGATAAATATGAAGAGAGGAGACAAGAAAAGGCTCAGATTTAATGTTTTGTTTCTTACTTTGATGCAGTGATATGTGATGCTGGCTGTGTATATGTGATGTTCCCACTGAATCAAAACCATTTGTACAATGATTGAGTCAAACTTTTAAAATGTAGAAACCTTGTTTTTTTCGCCCGCTCGCATTAGATTTGGAGTCTGCAGAGGATGTCATCCATAAAATTTACTTGCTATGTCCTTACCGACAGAGCGTGAGATACACACATAATTTGCTGATTAATTAACCACAAACGACCTTTACATCTGGACTAATCCTCCAGAAGAGGATAATTTCTGAGATGACGTCGTCAGCTCGGCACGTTCTCAGTCTCCTGAGACCGTCAGCAGACCTGACGACGCTAGCGTTATAGGAATTATGATGTGAACACCTTAGGCCATGTTGATTTGATTATATGGATGACATCCGCGCGCGCATGAATTTTTGGCCGTTTCCAAACAGAAAAAACGTTTTCGACCATACTGTAAATCATACAAAACAGTTCCAAAATGAGCAAATATATACTGTAACTTGCAAAACGAATATTTGAAAACGATACCAATGTCGTAGAATGCCAAAATCAAACGAAAAAGACGAAAATGTAAAGAAATGAATTTGAAGACTAGATTATTCGCCAAACCATACTCTGTGCCATTTGTTCAACCTTCAAAACCACGTGGATTTCATAATGAAACCAACTTTTTTTGCCAAACTTTTTTTATTTGCACGCTCGCATCAGTTTTGAGGTTCCCAGAGGATGTCATCCATATAATCAAATCAACATGGCTTTACTGTTATTCTTCAGATAGACGTTCCTACTGAAATTGCAGAACGAAACATGGCTTACGTGACCATACGCACGTGCACACTTGTGTGTGTTCCTTGTGGGACCGGTTAGTGTAGGACGCTTGGTTTTACCCCGTCCATCTTCTCCTGGACAGGGCCTGAAAATCCCCACATGTTCTCTTCAAGGAAAACGTACAACATAACTCCAGCGGTGGCTAATAACTCACTACACGATGTTAGTGGCAAAGATGCCAAGAGGCTTCTTACAGCTGTGGAACTAGATTCGGCTAGAAGTACAATTAGTTATGTTTACCGAAGGAAAACATATTGTCTTTCCTACGTTTCCTCTTCTTCCTCATAAAGCCACCTCGTTCACTGCGCTCACTCAGTGGCTTCATTCGGTGGTTATAGCAACTGACAAGGCTTTTTCACACCATATTCACCTCCGGGCGGGTCATTAACAATGACCTGATTTTTTAAAGTCTCTCACCATGGTAACTGGTATTGGGTTACATCATGTTGCAATTTCATTGTAGGAGGGATTTATACTCCTGTCTGACCATATATATATATATGAATGTATTTGAGTAAAAATTAACAGTGCAGACCATATGCGAAGGTAAACATTATGCATTTGCTTTGCAAAGGTTACCTTTCTAGTTTTAGAACACTAATGTCTATATTGTTTACCAAATCATAAAAAATGAGATATTGACATTTCAAAGGAAGAATGTCATTGGTATATCAAAGCAGTCGTTGCATAGTTTGGGGGCATTTTATATTGCGTATGGGGAAGCATACTTGAATCTTTATGAGTAAAATATCACATAGACATATACGCCAAATGAAATATTTGAAAAGCTGTCCAGGTTGGTATTGTATTACGGATAAAGAATGGGCATCGTCACTTCAGGGCCGGTCGCCAGGAATATAAGTCATGCTCACAACACGTTTTCACTGGGAGTCAATGTCAAATCATGTAATAGCAGCGTCGATTTTCACTCTCCTGGCTAGCATCCTTTTCAGGCGTTCCGGGATCGGTCGTTTTTTTAGGGGGGGGGGAGATTTTCTGATCAAACGTAGATCGCACGCAATAGAAGCTCCGGTCGGCAACCCTACATAGCCATCCCTAAGGAGGCTACTCCTGGCAAGCTCTTTTTAATAAGAGCGGTGCAAGTTCAAAGAAAAATTGAGAAATGTACAAGTAGATATACTTGTATTGCACATTGTTTGTGTGGCAACCAACCGCCCTTTCCAGCTTTTGACAGATGAAACCGGGACGAAAGATCAAAACCATGAGACACGCACATTAGGCAATTAAGTTACTACTTCTTACGTCTTCTTATACTGATTGATTATCAGATTAAGATTAAGATTCCTGGACAGATTAAACTCAGGGGAAGCATTCTTTCAATTTTTTGTACTTTTTTCTAGTTCCCTAGCGAATAACTAATTAGGGCAAAGCTGAAAGACATTTTTCTCTTCCAAGTTAACGTTATTATCGACAAAATCAAATCTAGGTCTTTACTGCGGTGTATCTGTAGGTCAGGGAGCCATGAACATAGTTCGTCACGTTTGTCACGTAAGCATAGCTTACTTACCGGAAAGCCTCATTAATTAGATCTAACTAGAAAAAAAGGTAACATTTGCAAGGCAAAAACATTTTGTTTACCTTCTCATATGGTCTGCTCTGTTAATTCTTACTCAAACACATTCATACATATGGTCAGACAGGAGTCTAAATCCCTCCTGCTATAAAATTGCAAAATGATGTAACCCAACACTAGTTACCATGGTGAACAGACGTCTGGTTCAGGTCATTGACCTTATTTGCTTGGAGAAGAAGAAGAAGAAACTGAGCAAAAGCAACGTGGTTTCCTTCGGTAAACATAATTAAAGATTATGCAGATTCTAATGGAGATTTTTTTGTTTCACCGCAGGTAACATCCTCATCATCGTGACCCTCATCAGATGTAGGCGGCGTCTCCTTCAACCGCTGCCGCCTTACTGTTACCTACTCGCCCTGGCAGTCTCCGACCTGCTCTACCTGGTCTCGGTCCTGGTCCTATCGCGCACGCTCAGAACCATGACCTTTCACCTGCCGGATCCCGAATGGTATTATGGGAAGTTCTGTGCGTACAACGTGGTGGTTGGCTACACGGCGTCCTACGCCTCCGTCTGGACCGTGGTGGCTTTTAGTGTAGAGAGGTACATCGCCATCTGCCACCCTTTCAGACACAGGTACGAGAAGACATTCTTTACACGTATTCATCATTTTCACACTTCCCATAATGCCTAGTGCTGGTCACGGATATGACGTAAGAAGCGGATAGACTCCAAACAGGAGTGACATGATGGCATTTCAGTATCCAGTTCTTCTTCTTTCGTTTGGCAAAGTTATTAGTTTTGGTTACATATGTAAGCAAGTTGTTTACAAGCCTATGTAGGTCACAGTCTCCAAAATGATGAACATCCAGTTGAATTTTGGCGTTAGGTTGTGGTTGCTTCGAAAGTGATTTACCCATGATGCACTGAGAACTGTCATGGCGCTGTGACCAGCACTAGGCATTATGGGAAGTGTGAAAATCATCAATTACAGCGACTTACCGATTTTATCTAGATGTCGACAGCGTTTAACAGCCAATCGGATAGTACAACAGGTGGTTGTAAGTTACAACCACCTGTTGTAATGTCCGATTGGCTGCCAAGAGGAGAGGGCTATGATTAGGGGTTTATGAGAACCTTGAGAATCCATCAAGCTCATTATTCATCCTCCAAAAAACAGTTACTCAAGCAACTAGATATGATTTTGGAGTTTTGGCGTATCTGATTACCTGGATATCTAACACCGACGTATCATTATTCAGCCTTTATCATACATTTCAGGGCACTTAATGATATATTAGTAACGTTAAATCCTATAACGTTATAATTCTATCACAACCTTTGGTCGGTGGTGTCAATCTATAGGAAATTGGGATAGGCATGGCACAAAAAAGACATCCTAGTTTATATGAAAGAAAATGTGATTTTTACGACATTCTATGGCTAAGAGGAATCCGTGACATGGTACATCCTTTATGGAACTCTAACGCGCTCCTTTGACCTTCAGGGTTGGATCGTCGCTCAAGCTGACCATCAAGGTCATCATGGCGGTGTGGTTCTTCTCCTTCCTGCTGGCCCTGCCCTACCATTGGCTGGTCGGTCCCAGTTACGTGACGAGACTCGTGGACGGCCGTAACGTGACCGGTGATTGGTGCAGACCGATAGACAGAGGCGTGACCTTTACCCTCTCCCTTTCGTGGATTTCTACCATTTTCCATTTTCTTGTCCCTTTCACCTTGACCAGCGTTTTTGCCGTGCAAATTGTATGGGCCATAAGAATGTCAAGGTCAAGGGTCAAGACGCATGCGCGCTTCCACCCAAGTTCCCAGACAGCCCTGTCCTACATGCTAGTACTTCTATCGTCTATAGCTCTCGTTCTCTTCATGCCAATTAAAGTTTTGAAGCTGTACATGTATTTCAAAGGCCTCGCGCCCACCTCCCCACAAATAACACTGCTATGGCACTCTTTTACCATGCTATTTGACATGAATTCCTGCCTAAACTTCTGCTTGTACTACCTAGCCAGCCGAAAGTTTCGTAAAGCCCTGAAGGCCAAAGTCTTCTGCTGTCTTCCCGGAAATAACTTGCCGGAAAGGCTGTCGACTCTCAGAAGTGGCGCCAAAGAATATGGGATTGAGTTGAAAACCATTGCAACTAGCCCAGGGCCGTTGGCACCCCCTTCTTTTCAATTTGAATAAATTCAAACAAATTGATGTTTCTATTTTAGGAAAAACGCGATGGCTAGAATGATGTAGTGTTTTGATGTACGTGACCAGAACTGGGCAATGTCGGCTTTGCAAATCTTCCCATTTTGACGTGCTAAGGCCACAGCAAGTAAATTTTATGGATGACATCCTACCCAGACTCCCCAAATCTAATGCGAGCGGGCGAAAAAAAAGCAAGGTTCCTACATTTTCAAATTTTGACTGAATCATTGTACAAATGGTTTTGATTCTGTGGGGAAATCACATATACACAGCCAGCATCACATATCACTGTATCAAAGTAAGAAACAAAACATTAAATCAGAGCCTTTTCTTGTCTCCGATCTTCATAGTTATATGTCGTCCACCTTCCTGCATGGCAACAGACATCTTTGCCCATTTTCGGCATGTTGACCACTGTCAGAAGGAAAAACAATTTTTTTTCTCCAAAATCAGACGAAAATTAATGCGCGTTGATGTCATCCATAAATATTACTTCCTGTGGCCTAAGTATAACATATATGGTTAGGTGTGGTCGGTTGTCTGATGTAATATAACCTACAACCAGAGGCGTGTCTTTAATATCGTATTGCGTGCTGCCGAAATCTGTAGGGTGTACGTAAAAGACGAAATTCATCTCGGGTGAAATGAGGACACATGGTCTCTGTATTAACCTCCATAGCATGCAAAAAAATGGGGGTTTTGGGGGTCTTCAGGGTCTTTGGGAGCTTTAATGTGCTATTTTCTGATTGCATATTAGACAACATAGCCGGCCTTGTTGAATTACCCCCGTTTTCAGAACTGGGCTAATCAGAAAAAACAGCCGAAGACCACCAAACCCCCAGTTCTATAAGTCTGCTATACGGAGGCTATCTCTATTTTGTCGTGGCCTAGGTTTTATTTGTTGTAAATTTTGTGATGGCTTGTCGCAAGGTTTCTCACAGATAATCGACTAGGTATGACTATTTCACAGACATAAAAAAATACATAATTGAATAAAGTTATCGTTATTTGGCGTGTATCATGTCATATCTACTGTATGGAATTGTATTGTATGTGTTATTCGGAAATTGTGGATCGCATGCGTGTCAGCCTAGCCTTGAGAAAGAACAAGTCAGCTCCATCTTGTAGAAAGATGACATTTTATTGCATAACGTTTTCCGACTATACAGGGTAAAGACTAATATGCATAAATTATACATACCGTACGTGTTTGTACTTACCGTACGTATATTTTTATATGGATACAGAAATATACAGTCTGTATATCCATTTTAATTTTAATGTATATTTATGTGGTATGTGACTCTGTGATTGCAAAGTGTAACTGTAATTGTAGGTGGAAGAAAATGATGAATAACATGTGTACTTTTTAAGACTTTAGAATACATTTCTGAACACCAGTGAACTGTTGTATCTCTTGTATAACACATGTGTAATTATTATGTGTATAATAATTTATTTACATTAATATTGGATCTTAGAAAGTACATGATATTTGAAGAATGTCAACAATATCATTTAAAATGTGCGATATATGTATATCGTACTCGTCCGTATATATCTTTATAACCTTATACATATAAACTTTTGATGAAGAATACTATACTTCACAGAATAAAACCTGACTTAGTTCCAGTGAACTAGCCTCATATTGCATTGCTTGCACATTTGTGTGGCCCAGGGGCTATAGAAACTGAGATGGGCGCCGCCCTATACACCATATGGTGTGGTTTGAGGACTCTAACTTACCAATACTCTCCAAGCAGAGGTTTGGGTTTTGGGTTATTTTTGGTGTGTTTGTAGGCTTTTTTATCGGGGTTTCTTTCTTGCACTGGAATTTTTTTTGGGGGTTGGGTGGAAAAAATTCCAGTGCAAAAAAGAAACCCCGATAAAAAAAAGCCTAAAAACACGCCAAAAATAACCCAAACTCCAAATCTTTGCATGGAGAGTAACTAACCAGTACATTGCTAAGCTGTTCAAAGTTTCAATGGTGCTGATGCTATAAAAACACACTTTTGGAAAAAATCAGTACCGTATCAGAATCGGGGGCAATGTCGTCACGCAAACAAGCAAGAAAATCACCAATAGGCACCTGTCAGCAAAGACGCCAACCAGCTTCCATTCGTACTGAATCGCCGCCTGCAAATCTTTCCTCCTTTTTCTCCTGACAATTTCACGGTAAAGTTCTGTCATGACGTCAAGGCGGCGCTGCAATACTTCCAGCATCCGCTTGAGGCGCTTGCTTGACCGTCTCTGAGACTTATTACGTTTCCTCTTCTGATGACGTAATGGCTTCTCTAAATCTAAAGGCGGCAAAGGCCGTCCACGATTGGTCACCTCGCTACCAATGTACGTCTCCCTCATTCGGTGATAGGAAAACATTTTGTGTCGCTTGACGCCATTGGATGATGGCGTTTTGGACCAAGATTGTTCATTGGCTGAATTGTGTTGCCCCTTACATTGATTGACAGTTGCTTCCCCAGTTTCACTGTCGACACCACTAGCTACGCTGTTGCGGCGAATGACGTCATCGATGTCGTCACGAGGGTACAGAACTAGCCCCGGAGTTGGTCTCGGCCTATCACCAAGAGCTATCCGCCTTAGCCAATCAGGAACTGGCTTTATGTTGGGTTCGGGAAAATGGAAGTTCAAAGTTGCCGCGGTTACGAATGCCGAGAGTCCCACAATGACCAGTATGGCCGCATAGAATTGTCCTGGAGGATAAGTAAGAAAAAAGATCAATTGCTAAAAGTCTCGCGTGAAGTCGCGTAAAGTCTCGCGTGACTAAATTCACGTGTCTATAACTCTCGCGGGTTTACGTTCAACTCATATTTTGAGCACAATGCATGATGGGATACCAGGATACGGTTATTCTGCGCATGCGCCCTACAGAAATCTAGGAGGGACATCACATCGTAATACAAGGTAGGACGATGGACATTCAAAAGAATTACATACAAAACTAAAAAAGATAATAGAATTACATGCATATTTACGAAGACAAATGTCTTACCTAGCACAGGGACGTCGTGGGAATCCGGCGGAAGCTTTTCTGCCAAAAGTTGCAGGTAAAACACGACGGAAAGCAGCATGGTGATACTCAGGGACAACTTTTCCTCGCAATCCGGTGGCAGCAAAAACCCCATGAGAGTCAAAACCATGATGATTACACACGGTGACACGAAGTAATAATAATAATACAGCGGACGCCGTACTATCTTGATGTAGTACATGACGTCGACGTAGGGATGGGGACAACAGTTGTAGAGTATGACGTTACGTTCAGCCACCATGGACACTAGTTCCCATTCCTCGTTCTGTACAGTGTCAGTGATGTCACCAACCGAAGACATGTTGTAAAGCTCAAGCGCCTGGTTGTCGTTGGTCCAAGAGCCAAATTGTAGAGGACAAATCTGCGAGGAAAAAAAACACGAGAGTTGGGTTTCTGTATAACACTTTGAGAACACTCAAGACTCAAGAATTATTTATTGATCATTCGCAGTAAACTTTAAGTACAAGTTACTGAATTGCAAATCAATGAGCATTTCAGAATTCGAAAGTGTATACTATTACTCATAAATTCATGAAGGTAAAACACAGAAACGTTAGAAAATATTAGAGGGAATACATAAAACACAATACTTTCAAATGTGAGATGTGTGTGTCTTCTATAGCACTGCATTGCACTTTTATACGTCGTTATGTACCACTGCAAATTCACAATACCAACTTTATATTCCTGTGGTTTAGTAGCATTTTTATGGCTGGAATTTTTTTATTCGCCCGCGCGCACTAGTTTGGGGGTCTTCTGAGGATGTCATCCATAAAATTAAGACGGTATGGCCTAATATCTAACTCAATCTAACCAGTTCCAAGAAACTGTTACCTGTTCGTCGTTGGGAAATCCCAGCAGCCTTTGCAGACAGGTGCTCCTCATGGTGATAATGTACGTCCACTTCACGTGACCTGTGTGGTTCAACTCTGCCCACGTGTCTGGTATAACTACCTCTTCTTCCTGTTGTCTGTGGATATACAATAGAATTGAGTATCAAATAATACGCAATCATATGATACTCCAGCACACAATGACTTAAATATCTGCTTTCGTTCTGTACAAGGAGGTTTTAAAAATACAAAAATACAAGAGGAGCTAGGACGCAATTAACACCCCGCTGTGCCTATTGTTCAGACCCGCCAGATCCCGCGGCGATCTATTGTTTCCGCCCTCCTTGTTCTGTACAATTACCCACTCATTTACTCAGTCACTCCAAGGAGGTTACTCACACGCTCGCTCGCTCACTCACTCACTCACTCACTCACTCACTCACTCACTCACTCACTCACCCACCCACCCACTCACTCACTCACTCACTCACTCACTCACAAACTCTCACTCAATCACTCGCTCACTCAGTCACTCACTCACTGACTCACTCACTCTCAGTCACTCACTCACTTAGTCAGTCAGTCAGTCAGTCACTCACTCACTCACTCACGCACTTACTCACCTCTCACTCACTCACTCACTCACTCACTGCTAAATTGCATAGCACAAAAACAGATATTTAAATCAACTTTCCGAACTACGCAAAGAGTCATTAAAGGTGGTGAAATATTTCAGCAGACTTTACTTATGATTTCGGAAAACCAACTGAAAGGCAAATCTAATTTTTCGGTAACCTTTCCACATTTGTAAAGGTGACGTAAATACTGTGTTTATGTTTTTAATGGCTAATTATACCTTAGGAACAATACATGCTGTATATAGAATGTTAAACATTATCTTTATCACTTACCTGTTAAAGAGGTATATGTCAGGCCGCCATATCTGTTCACTGGGGATCCGGATTTTACTGAGGCCGTTAAACACATCCGGGTCCCAGACAAGGTACTCGTCCCTCCAGTACTGAGGAGAGAAGCGACACTTAGCGGTCAATCAGAAAATTGCAGTTCCATTGACTTTGAAACCAAAGTAGGACCTCCATGAAAAATGGAGGTATTGTTTTTGGCATGTCTGTCTGTGTGTGTGTGTGTGTGTGTGTGTCTGTCTGTCTATGTTTGTTTTTCCGCACATTTGTAGTCAGCATAACTTCAGAACGCCTTTATGGATTGTAATGATATTTGGTATGTTGGTAGGTCGTAGAAAGACAAAGGTCAAGGTCAAATATAGGCCTCCTGGTGGCTGACCTTGGTACTGAAGCAGAAATTTACAAGAACTCATATTTCATGGAGGTATGAGATCTCCGAACTCTTGTTACTCTTGATGTGGATTTATTGAATCTAACTACTGATACTATCTAATGTAAAGAGCTATCAAAGGCGGTGAAATATTTCTAAATACCTGTTTTACACGTAGATTTGTGATGAGCAACTGGCTTTTCGAAACCTGTAGAAGAAAGAAAAACAGTCCATCATCATCACTATTAAGCGATGGTAGAACAAGAAGTATACAACAAGCTGTATTTGTCATATGCAGGGATGAAACTTCAACGTGTTTTAATTTGCTGTCCATATAAGAAGGAGTATTATACAAAAGCATGCCTTTTATGCAAGGGTATGGCAACAAAGTACAGCAAAAACGTAACTATATATAGCTAAATTAAATTCATTATTCATTGTATTTTATATTTCACAACACCCTCTGAAGTTATAGTGCCATAATCTCCAAGCACATCCTAGGATGGCAAAAAGACAGTTACTGTATCAAATTGGCATGGCAGTATCCAGGGTGGCGTATTGGACCATCTCTGGCCAATAGATACTGCCTGGCCAATTTTATACCGTCTTTTTGTCACCCTAGGATCTGCTTGGAGATTAACAGTGCCAAAACTGTGAGTAAACTGTAAATGGAGGTCCTGTGTTTAAGGACAGCCACACCCCACGCACGTTAAAGAACCCACCACACTTATTGAAAAGAGTAGGGGACCTTCCCGGTGTGAGTGGTTCAAACCTTACAGTCTGGTCTTACATGTAGAAAACTGGTGTGTTACGCCTAAAGGCGGTTTACCGGTTATGCGAAACAAACAAACAAACAAACAAACAAACAAATAAACAAACTCACCACTTCAATGATCTGATGTAGAGCCACGTCCAGATAGACCGCTATCGCCTCAGTACTGTTAATCTTAGGTCTCACTCCGGGGCTGTAGTCCGTCATCAAAAACCTCCTCAAACTGTTCTCTGTTGTGATGTTAAGCGCAGCTCCCAGAGCTAAAAATAAAACACATTAATTTAGGCCACACCGACTTTATTTGTTGGTTCTTGTTGATTTTTTAAAGAAAAAATATGAAGCGACAGGGCAAAAAAAATAAAAATAAAAACAGGTCTAGGCATCCTATTATAGACCCAAATGCTACGATAGGAGCCATGAAGTCAACACAAAAGGCTGGGTTAGTATTTAAACAATGAATTTTGAACTTTTAATCAAACCACTGCATTGATAGATGGAAAAACTGTAACAACTAGGAAGAAAAAGACTTTCCTCAACTGTTGGGGGCAAAATATAAGCATATTTGAGTTGATACAGAACCAGAATCTTTTTTTTTTTTGCAAATCACACCAAAATGGAGAGGCGAATCCGAGAACAAACAAATTAAATTGGTGTGACCTCAATTAATGCTGTGTGAAAGACGTTAAAACGGTGGTTTGCAGGTCATGATTTGATTGGCTAAACCTTACGTCATTTTTCTGTGTAACCTTGCTTCTTTAGTTTCCTAGTGTTATTCAAGATTCTGTTTCTTTGCTTTTCTATGGCCGTGACATGGTATTTTCCCACTAAGTAGCTAGCTATGGGCGGGGGTGGCTCTAAATGACAATCGACGTTCCTAGTATTGTTATTTGAGACTTTTAACTCCCCCGAAAGGCCACCAAAAGCATTCTTCTCTTCTTAATTGAGCCTAACAGTATTTAACTCTGACCTTTGAAGACCTCAGACTGTAGGTACGGCCTTCATGTCAAACATTGTGCATAGTGGTTGGTTAAAAGCAACTATGAGCCTCACAGGCTTTTTACGGACCGACACCCAAAACTCTCACAACATAAGTCATAAATCATACCACACAAAGTTGGAGAATTCGTATTTAAGTCATTGTAGGATGAGTTAGTAGCATAGAATGTTAAAGTCATCCAGTGCAGTTTTTAGGGCTTGGAATCCCGATCTTTCAAAGCTTGTCATTTATCTACATACTGAGTTAAAACAGCACTATCCCAGTGTATACGGACAGTCATGGAGCAAAAATTACCAAAATTCTGACGGAAAATGGTTATAAATTACTGGAAGGGCTCTGGACTGATTTTTAGGGTACCACCCATAAAATAAAGGAATCATCTTGGGGCTTGTTTCTGCAGTTTTAAATGCCCAAAGTATGAAATGCTGATTTAAATGTGAAGCAGTATGTGTCAATATCACAGATTGCCTTATTCAGAATATTTCCAGTTTTGCTGCCCTGAAATCGCATTGGATGCCTTTAAGAGCTAAAAACATAAGCGTTACGCTGATAATGAATGAAGACCTTTATTGTACGCTTGTGCTCTAACGAGCTAAGTACAGGTCATGGGTAAACAGGGAAAAGAAAACAGTAATGACACTTACATACTATATAAACTAATGTGATCTACTATTTACAGGTTCAGCTTCTTCTCGCTTCTTTACGAAGTTAAAGATGTACGAACATATTGAGCTAATTATACATGGTTTGTCAAGTTTCATGAGGAATTCGAATTTTTCTATTCTAGAGTCCATTCCGCGTCACCGAGTGGGTTTTTTCTCCATGTTTCTAATACGTTTGAATTATTTAGAAGAAAAGAACACCCCAGTAACAAAAGTTCTAAATTTTTCAAAAATTTGAAAATGAAAATTTGAATATATTTGAATTCATTTATATATTTCTGAAACATTTTGAATGTGACTGTACAAAGATCTCTTTCTTTAGAATAAATTTGAACTACCCATGTGTTTCTTTCACAATTCGAAATATTTAGAACTATTTCAAACAAATAACCAAATGGTAGATGTGGGTAATTGCCCCCATAAAAGTAGGTGCTAATCCTACTCTTCTGTCTTCCTCTGTATATTTTTAGATTTCACTGCTGGACACTGGTGGCTCTTTTGTTGTAAGGCATCAATGCCTGACACCCAGGCAGTCTGCCCTGTACTTCACAGGGATGTGTAAATTACTTCCTTCCCATCCCACTGACCTATCTACAAAATGTTTGAAATAATTCGAAATAATGGTAAAAAAATGGTAGAGTGCTGTTAGAAATATTTAGAAACTATTGGAAATGTCATAATCCACATCAGGAATATTTCAAACGTTTTAGAAAACCAGGGAATTATTTAGAATATTGACAAGATGTTCAAAATATTTCCAAATTATGAAATTTCTTAAAAAAACAATTACAAAGAATTCAAAACATTTCTAAATAATGACAATAACAACCCACTCGGTGACGCGGAATTGACTCTATCTAAATGTCTAAAGCTTGGGAACTTATCTATTACATAAGTATAGAGGGAATCCCTCTCATTTCTATATAATGTGCAGTCAACTACAAAATGGCATTCATCTTCAATATAATCTAGATTACAAAATTGGCAGATCCTTTGCTGTAGAGGAATGTGGTTGTGTCTTACGCTAATAATGAAGGGACCACGCGTAAACCCATTTTAAACGGTCTGCTTGGCTGCTCGCAAACAACGGTAAAGCCCGTGAAACATCTAAAGCTACAAGCTGGGCGGATTGAATTTCCACCGTGCAAGGTATGGCATTGTCTCCCAATTGTTTAGCGCTAATCGTACAGATTTTGTACATTCGTCGTCAAGTAAAATACATTCATCATGTAAAATAGAAAGCTACTGTTGAGAGAACGACTTCAAGCCTAGCCTCTACCAGGCTTCGGGAGACGGCTGGAAAGAGTAGAAATCGGTCAAATAGAGAGATAACATGCCGAGGGGGTTGGTCTGCTAAAAAGAACATTTTGCCGCACTTTGCAGACCAAATCCCTCGGCATGTTATCTCTCTATAGCTATTTGAGCGATTTCTACTCTTTCTAGCCGTCTCACCACGAAGCCTGGTAGAGGCTACTCCAAGCCGGCTATCGTCACTGGTTATTCTGTTGTAACAACTTGGCTCTTATTCCATATCAAGTTATGTTACCGATCCTGGTAGCTAATTGACTACAACGTAACGCTTAGGTTTAGCTCCTATTTGTATAACATTTTTGAATCTTAATTCAATTCTGCAACTTACATTTTTCAATTGGACTCGAAATTTAGAGCTGGGACTCAAATATGGAGGGAAGATACATGTAGATGATATGATACAGTGTCTCAGTACAGGAGTGTATAAACCAGTATTTAGTAGAAGTATCTGGCACAGTCTTTCTCCAGTGGGGTATTCTGGTGAATACCTGTGCCAATGAAAATACTCGGTCTCGAAATCAAGAAATGGGACTCACTGAATATAAAGAGAATATACATGATATAATACAGTGTCTCCGTACAGGAATGTATAAACCAGTATCTAGTAGAATACACTAAGTATCTGTCTCAGTGATACTATGGTATCATGGAAACCAGACAGGTAAACAGTATACAAAGAACGTACCGCATCATTTGTAAACCAGGTCAAACCCTAATCTGTGTAACGTTAACTCTAACTCAGGCCTGCTCTAACTTTTCAAGAGCCCCTTCCAAGTCCTCATTAACTGTATTGACCTGATCAGCGTGGCTGGTAGAAGCCGGATGTAACCAGTTTGGCAAGGCTCCATGTACTAGTATATTATTTACTACTACTGATAACAGAAACATGTGCTATCTTACCTAGACACATGGCGACAGTTGTATATGTAGTAACCACGGCATGGAATCCAGCCATGACGGCAAAAAATCGTACCAAACGTTCAGGGGTATCGCCCCGGTGTTGGTGTTAGCCCACCTGTCGTTGGAATGCCGGGGTATAATCACACGTAGGGCACACTTCACTCGACGGGTACTCCTTTGTTACAGACGAAACTTCCCGCTTTTATTTTCCTCTGGATCCCTTCCAAACACAGCCCGACAGCAGTTGTTTTAAGAGTGCCACCCAAAGTACACTGAACCAGGGTGTTGTAGGGGGGTGCCGACAAAAAGGCACAGTTGTCTTCATTTTAGAATCATCACTCCTCAATTGTCCTCACTGTCAAGAACAAAATGTCAGTCCACTCAAATTATTTAGGCATTCAGTCAGGCGGGCGGAGGCCTGAGAATCCTTACATTCTAAACCAAAGGACATGACAACAACAATCGACCATTCAGATGCACTCTCCAAGACACAACCCAAATCTCGCGACAGACGAGACGAGATTCAACGAGAACTGGTAAAGAACGCCGCCATTTTATTTTGAATCTGAGTGTGGAAACAAGTTACGTTTAGTATTTTAGTATACAAGCAAGTCTACCTGCACACTTTAACCAAGAGTCGCCATGAAACATTTACATGATTATATAGACCTTGTCGTTTCGCTACATAAATTTTCCCGCCGCACTTACAGTATTTACTCGGTCGCATGGTAACGCCCTTCGGGAACAAAGGACGGTATCTACCGTGAGAACATACCCATTCAACCTGAACTGTCGTGGTTAACGGAACACAAGCTATGCACCGTTACTGACAAGGATATCAGGTGAGCTCTTTGTCTCCCAATCTAGGCGTGCACTATTCTAGTACTCTGAACTTGTAGCAATCTTTTTAATGTTTCCTCACTGTACTGTGCATTTGTTGAATTACATTGTATATGAAAGTAGACCAGATTCTTAGTACAGTTAGTAGAACTGTTACATATTTTAGCATCACCAACTATGTATGTATTTAGCAACAACAGCTATGTATGGATGAATGAATGAATGAATGAATGATATTTTGCCATACGTTGTACTCGCTACAAATGTTGCGCAATAAAGTCCTTGTTCTATTTTCTTCTTCTTTGTTACAGTGATTATGACCTTATGAAAACGTTGATATAATTTTCTTTCAAAGTAGCACAGCTACTATTTCTATTATTACAGACATATATTAGAGAACATAAGATTTGACTTCCATCTATATACATCTACATAATATAGCGAAGGTTAGAAGTTAAAACATTGCGAAAATCGTTATACTTATATCTTTGCAATTGCTGTGCTTTTCTTCTAACATATCTCATAGCGCACTCGGATTTAGTCCAAATCGTCATTATATGAAATATTTACAAAAGCACAAAAAAGTTTGTGAGCTTATTGTTTTTGATAAGCCTATACAGTCTTACATATCTGTATTTTATTGTTTCTGATATTTCAAAATTTATGATACAGTGTATATATAATGCAACACCACCGACCTATTCATATCGCTAATTAAGTATATCATCGGCCAAGCTTACAATACTTGAAATTATTGTTGTAACAATGCAAATTCTGACAAAATCATTCATAACACTCACCCATAACAGGAGTATGAACAAAGATATCGTATTACACTGTGGCAGCTTATTGCTAAACCTGGCAACTCCAATCTACGAAGGCCCACAACGACACTTCCATACACCTCTTCCATAGCCCTTCCACACTGCGATGCCAAGGGATATACCTTCCATATATGATATATGGGCTGGGGAAGAGCGGTATGGAAGGTATATCCCTTGGCAGGGCGGTGTGGCAGGGCTTTGGAAGAGGTGTATGGAAGTGTCGTTGTGGGCCTTCGTACCAATTAGTCTATCATAAATCTTACACCAGTATGGCTATTGTAGTGATAGTAGCCACTATCACAAAGATCACCAGAAGACATTTGTCCACAAATATGGCGACCAACTTCCAATCATCACTGATATCCATCCGCCTGTCTTTTCTCAAAGAACGATCGACAATTTGCCGAAAGAGACGAACAACGAAGCTCATTTTGTGACGAAGGGGAGCCAGCAACTTTTCCTCTTGCTTATTTTCTTTGACTTTTTCCTCAGAATTGTCTGAACCAACCGACGACGCGCTACCGGACATGCTGTTGAACCCGGAGTCTTGTGCTTTGAGAGGCCTCCGGCGATTGGTCAGTTCACATTCCTCGGAAACCAGTGCTTTCTTCTTATTGGTGTCCTCTTCTGGGTCACCATCGTCCTGATTGGTTGGAATCAGGCTGGCCTCGCTATTGGATGGGTACATGTCTGTGACGTCGGTTGTCGCGGACTGTTTTTCGCGGCCTCTCAGTGCGATTCGGCGGAGCCATGTTGGAACAGGCGTGGGGTTGGGGCCATGAAAATGGATCCCCATCACAAAAATCACCATTGCGGAAGACAGTGAGATCGTGAACATTGTTGCGGCGAAGAAGCGACCTGGATGTCGGCGGGAAAGAAACAATTACAACTTTCTTTTAGTCGTAGGAGAATAGTAGCCTGGGTACCATCCTGGTTACTTTAAGTCCGCTTCTAGCACCAACTAGGTAGCGACTGTGGGAGCGGACGTAAACTAACCAGGATGGTACCCAGGCTAGGTGAAACGTGCTTGAATAATTACAGAATAAATTCGGGACTATACCATCTGAAAGAAATAACACGCAACCAACTGTGGTTCAAAAGGATGTCGCTAGGGGGCCTCAAATTCGAAGTTGACATCCCATGACTCGAACATATTCATATGTATGTTGATAGGAGTCTACATCCCTCCTGTCATAAAATTGCAACATGATGTAACCCAACACCAGTTACCATGGTGAGAGACATTCCGTTTCAGTCAGGTCAGAGGTCACTGTCTGGAGAAGAAGAAGAAGAGGAAACGTAGCGAAAACAATAAACGGTAAACATAAAAAGACGTCCCAACTTACCCAGTATGGGGATGTATCCGGAATGCGCCGGCAGTCTGTCGGCCAGTAGTTGCTGGTAGAACACTACAGACAGAAGCATGGTCACGCTCATGGTCAACTTCTCCTCACAGTCTGGGGGCACCTGGAAACTGATCAAGGTCAGGACGACCAAAATCAAAGATGGCGCCACCAGGTAGTAGTAGTAGTACAGGGAGCGACGTAACATCCGGACGGTGTACGTCACATCCGGGTAGGGCTCCGGGCAGCAGTTGTAGTAGGCGACGGTGCGTTTTGCGGTCATGCCGAGGAGCTTCCATTCTTCGTTCTCGATGACGCTGGAGGTGTCGCCGGTGGCGGACTTGTTCACGAGGTCCACGGCGAAACCGTCGTACGTCCAGGAGCCGAACTGAAGGTCACAACGCTGAAAAGAGGGACTCTGAATTACCTTTTTTTATATTCCATCATGTAATCACAAGACGTGGTGACGGCACACTCAGTTTTTTTCAACTTATATCAATGCCGCCACCAACACAGGGGACAACACAATACAATACTCATGAGCGAAGTGAGGAAAGTCGTGTTAAGTGCCTTTCACAAGGGCACAAGATCGGTGGCATGTCAGGACTCGATCCCGGGACCTCTTGGTTCCAAGTCGAGCACTATGTCGTTACGCCAAGCGACCCCACCATATGATATTTGGTATGTTGGTAGGTCTTAGGATGACAAAGGTCAAGGTCAAACATTGGCCCCCTGGTGGCTGACCTTGGTACTGTAGCAGAACGTCCGGTTTTTGTATCTTTTGTCCTGAACATGCTATGGTCTTGGATTTTTGGTGACAGATAGCTGTTCATGTCAGGAATATGTGTAAGTTTTGTCCCCCTAGTTTGTGATTTTGAATCAGACCTACACATATTTTGTAGACGTTAAACACACACAGAAAATGAAGATAATTCCGTTTTAAATCTTAAAAGATTTGCCCTGATGTTGTTTTAGATCATGAAGGTTCAATCTTACCTGTTCATCATTTGGGAACTGTTCAACATTCAGATGACAGGAACTCTTCAACGTGATTGGATATAGCCATGTGACGTCACCTTCATGCGTCACAATGGCGTTGGTATCCGGTACCACCACGTCCTCTTCCAGCTGCCTGTATCAGGAAAGCATGTGCATAAAGTACTTACTCTTCTTTCCACAGTAGACCGTTTACTCACATAATTCCACCAATGCTTATAAGGCATCCCGACCATTCTCTACCACAAAAAAAAATTTACTTCTAAAATCAAAGAACCCACATATTATAGAAGAAGTGGGTAAATTCGTCTTCCATTGCCTAAAAAGAAGAAGTCAAACCCAGTAAAACTAGTACCATGTATGTTGCAGAATATAGTATAATGCTAGACGTAGATGTAGTCTAACATACCACTGTATTTCTTATGTTGTTTGTAACTGCAATTAGCCCTAGGGCAAGTATTTGCAATAAACTTTCACTATAAAAGCACATTCCAATCTCATACTACACAGTCTCTGTAAGTTAAGCCTCATATAGCGTGGGTGTTGTTCTTATATGGCAGTAGGTATATGGATACAATACGTTGTATCCATACCTACTTTGTACAATGCAAGTATGGCGCAGTAAAAATATACACGATAAAGCACTAGAATTTCTCAACAAATCTAAAATTACGTGTTTCAAATACACTATATAGCCCGAACGAAATACCATATTGAGCATACTGTATTCTTGCGTAGCCTCTACCAGGCTTCGGGAGGCGGCTTGAAAGAGTATAAATCGGCCAAATAGAGAGATAACACGCCAGGGGAGTTGGTCTGCTGGAGAGAACAGTTTGCCGGTAATATTATGTACTCTCTAGCGGACCAACTCCCTCGGCATGTTATCTCTCTATTTGGCCGATTTATACTCTTTCCAGCCGCCTCCCAAAGCCTGGTAGAGGCTAATTCTTCTGATCTTAGCTGAATTTGTGACGTACAGGATGGCTAATTCTTAACATGAATGTAGGTAGAACCACTGTGATGCCAGTATAGTGCATACCTGTTGTAAAGAACGATGTCCGGCCGCCATATTTGCTCGCTGGGGATTCTGATGGCATCCAGACTCCCGTGGTTACTGGGGTTCCACACTAGGTACTCATCTCTCCAGTACTGAAATAATCAGGAATGTTAGGGCAAAACAAAGTATTCGCAGATTATTCAGTAGCTCGTATTACGCACGGAACAAAATCCATTCTTTACGCGCACTTTAAAATATACGTAAAGGCTCAGTTTCTTTCCTTGCATGTACCTTTACGCATTATTTAAGGTATCCTTAAAGATGCGATATCGTGAAGTGACGTTCAAAGTAGATAGACAAGCTAGGGAATTAAAACAAACGTTGTAAACCCACCTGCCGAACCCACAAGTTGGTTATCATGACTCGCTCCTTCGATATCTGAGTGAAAGAAAAAAAAAATAACAAGAAAACATTGGAATTATTGTTCTTTGGAGGATTCGGTGGGCATCCACTGTTGAGAAATATTGCAACATGAAAAAAGTTGATGGTGCTATCTAGGGTACAACTATATTATTTAGTAATTATATATTTTAAAAACGTTCTGCTTTGGGTGGACTGGTAGATCTAAATGGTTTCCGAATCGTTAGCTCTGATCGTGTTTCTATAGCTTGATGTTGTTGTTGCCCTGTTATTTGTGCTTTTTTTTACAGAGTTCAATGCAAGGCCTATACGACCACTTCTCGGCATTGAACTAGAAATATGAGAGAAACATGGCTATGTCAAGAGATGGCGGTGAACGTTTGATTTGAAAGCCTGTAGATTGTAGGTTGGTGGAAAACACTTGTCAGGGAGGGAATTCCAAAGCTTGGCTGTACGGGGAAAGAAACTGTCACTGTAAAAAGATTTCGAACAAGGAATTTGGACAGTGAAGTTGTGTGAGCTAGTGGCTAGTGGAGAACCTAGTGGAACACTTAAAAGTGCTAAAAGTTAAATACATTGACGTACAAACTATTCTGTGTAGTAAAACTCCAGGTAAACACTCTATTTTAGACTTCCAAGACGACACTGAAGAAAAATCTTATGTGCAAGCACATATCGGTATTCAGTTCAACTATGTAATCCGTTTCTTAGCTCCCTACTCTTGATTCTGTATTTGTTTTGCTGGCAGAAATCTAAGTCAAGCGTTGACCCGTACAGAAAAGAATAATCCCGTCTTAGCCGGCCTACTTCCACCAGAAGCGCCAAGTCACGCACAGTTCCTATAAATCCCTCCGCGCCTATTCAACTCGCGGAACCTATGACGTCTGTTTATAAGTCTTACTCTCCAAGCAGAGGTTTGGGTTTTGGCGTATTTTTTAGCGTGTTTTATGCTTTTTCATCGGGATTTCTTTCTTGCACTAGAATCTTTTTTCACACAAACCCAAAAGATCCCAGTGCAAAAAAAGAAAGCCCGATAAAAAAACCTAAAACACGCTAAAAAACACGCCAAAAATAACCCAAACCTCTGCTTGGAGAGTATATAACTGTATGGTCCGCAACGTACATTCTGGTATAGGTGTGTGATGGTTTCTCTCTTGGTCAAATAAAAGTACTATGATAAACTCTATACACGTTCCAAAGGCGTACGACTGACGGGGGGCGCCATAAACTTACTCCAACCGTTGGTCTCTTTGTCTTTAAAATCACAATTAAATTTTGCCACAGATTGACTCCTACCTATACAAACGAACGTTTAAATAAGAACTTGTACTGTTAGTTCAGGCTTATCAATATCATGGTGCATCATAAGTTCCATAGCCAATTAAAGGATACCTTACAAAATCTGAAGACATGAAAGGATGAAAGCGACAACGGCTATGTAAAGAGACAGATGATTGGACAGTTATTTGAACTCACCACATCGATCATAAATTTCATAGCCAATCAAAGTATACCTTACAAGACATGAAAGGATGAAAACGACAACAGCTATGTAAAGAGACAGATGATTGGACAATTATTTGAACTCACCACATCGATCATAAATTTCATAGCCAATCAAAGTATACCTTACAAGACATGAAAGGATGAAAACGACAACAGCTAAGTAAAGAGACAGACGATTGGACAATTATTTGAACTCACCACATCGATCATAAATTTCATAGCCAATCAAAGTATACCTTACAAGACATGAAAGAATGAAAACGACAACAGCTAAGTAAAGAGACAGATGATTGGACAGTCATTTGAACTTACCACATCAATGATCTGTCCGAGTGCGACGTCGATGGTCACCGTTACGGTGTCAGTGCTGTTTCTTACGGGCCTGCTCGCGAAGGTGTAGTTAGACAACAACTGCCGAATCAGGGCGTTCTCTTCTGTGGAGTTAGTCCCCTCCACTATTACTGAGTAGAAACATGTGTAACAGAGATATCACTCACATGAATATCAAGCTGGTGTGTTATGCAAAAAGGCAGTTATACCGGCTTTTTTAAAATCTATATATATAGATACAGTAAGAAGGTACTAGTATATGATTAAGGGGTTGGCTCTGTCACAAAATCTTGTCTTTATTCCAAGTGTACTACTATTCTTGATTTTTGAGACATGTTTATAAATACTATTGGCAAGTCTATACCCCATTATAACTATATCAAACTAAGGACGTTAACATTAGAATTACCACAAAAAAGTATTCACTTAAAACGAAGGATTTTTGTTCATAGTCTAAAGAAATAGACGTTTTTGACACGGCTTTTAAAGACTTTTGCATACAACGTTGACTATGTCTTTATATATGTTCAACATCTAAACACCTTTATCAGTCTTCCACACATTATAGCTAGACCTGAAGCTTTCGAGGAAGTGGCAAAGTTTCTATATCTGTATCTGTATAGCCAGTATAACCACCCTTCGTCGTAACACACCAGCTTCACAGGCACACGGCGCGGCGGCAGCTGGCTACGTTACAGTGATCATCTTGTTACACCTAACCCTTGAACATCTAGCTCTAAAGATCGTTTAAAGCTATCTAATGACAATGCCCCTACTGTACTTGGTGACAGCGAGTTCCACTCTGCGATATAGTTCTAGGAAAGAATGAATTCTTGAACACCTCAATCCTTGGTTGATAACTCTGGTACTTGAAGGCATGGCTATTTCTTGTTCTCTTCTGAGCTGGTATTAAGTACTTAGTAGTTGGTACGTCAACCAGTTTATTAGTCATTTTGTACATCATGCATAGTCTGGACATTTTTCGACATTTGACGAAACAGAAACAAATGTAGTTCAAGAGAACGGACTCAAACTTCGAAGGTTATTTTTTTTTAGTCTAACCACCAACGTCATTCTGACAAACAGACTTCTCGTCTGTCAAATTGGCGGCTATTTTTGGTAAAGGTTCGTCAGATATAAAAGAAAGTGTCACCCTAGATTCGGTGTTGGGACAAAGCACGTGCGGTCTTCTTTGTTTGAAGAACGCTCCACTGAATATGGCATCACGTTGGTAACAATACATTCGTGTATCACTCTGGGTAACTTACAAATACCTGGTCTTCAAATACGCGTCGCGAACCAGACGTTATGTGTTAAAACTACCTTCGTGTATCCTAGCCTCCATAGCATGCCAAAAACTGGGGGTTTGGGGGGTCTTCAGGGTCTTTGGGAGCTTTTATGTGCTATTTTCTGATTGCATTAGACAACATAGCCGGCCTGCAGCTGGTTGAATTACCCCCGTTTAGAACTGGGCTTTTAAATCAGAAAACAGCAGAAGACCACCAAACCCCCAGTTCTACGGAGGCTACAGCTATCCCACGAAAACTTCAGATTAGCATCATAACATGAATGACAATACTGTCGCAAAGATTTGGAACAACAAGTTATGTGAAAGTAACAGATAGACGCCGAAGGCTTCTTGTAAGGCATTTGGTCGTTGCCAGTAAAGGAAAAAAATACGGTACAAGAATACTATAGTCTTCTTAACGGCCTTTTGTCTTAACTCTTCTACACGTATATTGGTATGTTATGTTGTTGTTTTTTTGCTGTGTCGTTTTTTTTCTTCGTGGAATTTTCAAAGATGCAGAGCTGGCTGTTGACAAGTTTTTTTTTTCTATCATCAGACAGGTTATAGTAAGTTTGTATGACACATCTAAGATATCTATCATAATTTTATGCCCTCATGATGCAAATTTGCTAGCGTTAAGGTATCTTACAACGAATTTGACAGGACCAATTGTATCTAGCCTAAATCTAGTTCTATGCCTGAATGGGTTACGGTTTAAGGATAGGATCGGGCGCGGTTCTGGATAGTATCCGGGTATCCAAGAACGTAGATTTGCCTCCAGTACGGTTCTGGAAACGCGTGGACTATCCAGAACCGTCTCCTATGTATATGTGTGACAGGCTGAATAAAAGTTCTAAACGGGAACTATGCGGACCCAGATGTCTCACTGAGGGACGACTGCGTGTGCAAGATGTCGGTTAGCTTGAGGAATGAATCCCCTCTACTGTATATAGGTCTCCTATGCATAGTTTTGGATAAAGCACAGTTCTGGGTACAATAGGGCCCTAGCCGCCGTTCAATGCTTCAACCTACTGTGTCTAAAGCAACACAAATTATTCTTCCTCGTTCTTACCTGATTGGGAGACAACTCCACACATCAGAATAACCAGTGTAGCCAAGGTCTTCATTCTTCCACCGATCTCACGACGTTGTTGGACGAAAAAAATCCAGAAGGATCCTCCAAATGCTCCTCACAACTGGAGCGCAGAGCTACATTGTAACACTATAACATTCCTCTTGCGTGCACTGCACTGTACGCAGGTCCCTGTTTCTAGTGTTTGCTCCCGAATGCGGCGCGCTTTTGTTGTCTGACCCTTCTCACGGCAATCAAGCGTTTCTGAGGATAGCTGGCGAAGTAGGGACCTTTTCCCGTCTTCAGGGTACAGCTACAAGCGTCTGTGGTCGGGCAAGGTGGTGTTCTGTAGCCGAGGTGGAAGTCTTGTCAGAATGGCGGCGTTCTGTGTTGCTGTAGGCTGTTTTCTGGCGATGTTTTGGTGCAGAAGCACCTGTACTCATGCAAGGTGTACTCACAAAGCCGGGTGTTTGCTGGGGGCTTTTGTGACGTCTAAGTGGGCTATACCACTGACAAAATAGGGGAGGGCTTCAGCAGAAAGAAACGAGTGTGTGTATGCCTCTCTCTCTCAGTGTGTATCTGTCAATGGTTGTGTGAGTTTATGGGATCGAGCACAGCACGAAAACAAATATCTAAGCAAACTTTCTACAATATGTAAAGAATTAGTTAAGGTGGGAAATATTTCAGTAGACTTCGTAAAGGCGGCTGAAAGGCAAGTTTCGCCTTTCCGTCACCTTTCAGTGCGCTTGAATATGACGTAAATATAATTTATACCTTTACGTATTCTTTTACGAATCCGTAAATAGAGGGCCCAAAATACCACAATATTGTGTACTACTGTATTAGACACTAGCACACTGTTAACTTTGCAATGAGGCAGTCTTACAATGTGACTTTTGACCCTTTCAGGTAGCGCTATCCTCCGTAGCAGGCTTATAGAAATGGGGGTTTGGTGGTCTTCGGCTGTTTTCTGATTAGCCCAGTTCTGAAAATAACGGGGGTAATTCAACCAGGCCAGCTATGTTGTCTATATGCAATCAGAAAATAGCACATAAAAGCTCCCAAAGATCCTGAAGACCCCCAAAACCCCCAGTTTTTGGCATGCTATGGAGGCTAACAAAGCGCAGACAACAAGCTCCATTGCCCTAGGCGATATACCCAATTTTGTACACAAAAACCAATCACCCGAAAAACAAGATACAAGTACTTACGTTGTTATCAAAACATGTTTGACACAAAGTCTCCACACATGTAGTTAAACAGTCACCATGTATTTTGTTCATCAATATTTAATGTACTACGTATTTTTATATGAAATTCAATACAATTATTACTAGAGAGGTAACATTTACAAAGCAAATGCATAATGTTTACCTTCGCATGTGGTCTGCTCTGTTAATTCTTACTCAAATACATTCATATGTAAGGTCAGGCAAGAGTATAAATCCCTCCTACTATTAAATTGCAGCATTATGTAACCCAACACCAATTACCATGGCGAGAGACGTCAACAAATCAGGTCATTGGCCAGGTCAGAGGTCAGTGTTTGGAACGGAAGAAGAAGAAGAAACGTAGCGAAAACAATATGTTTTCCTTCGGTAAACATAACAAGCAATAGCAAAACCTGAAAATCACTGCAAACTGTAATGCTTCAAATACGAAAGATGTTGTTGAATTGTTGAAGAATTTGTCCTAATCTAATTTTTCATTATTTTGTGATGATTTCCATGTTAGGACACCTTTTCAGAAGCCACCCTGTCAATGTTATGTTAATTATTCCGACTGATTGAACGCTACAATGGCGGCGCTACCACACCACGTCCTGTCTTGCGGGTGATTTAATCCTCCCAAGTGTACGGTGAGATATACCTTAGTTTGTTTTCGTCATTCGTTCTGGTAGAAGTAAAGCAATGCTGCAAGAAATAGCAGCAACCAAAACAAATCAAAGAATCAAAATAGAAGTATACTCTGGTATTAAAAAACAGTAGTCACGTTTTCTACAGCTTTTAATCATGTTTTGGTCTATTTTATTCCTGTTATTCAGGAATGTTACTTGGTGCCATTCAACATACAAAAACAGACTGCAGTAGGACTGATATTAGTGTTGACTAGAGCATATGTTCTATATTTATGTCTATATGTGATATTTGTTCTTAGGCCACAGCAAGTAAATTTTATGGATGACATCCTCCACAGACTCCAAATCTAATGCGAGCGGGCGAAAAAAACAAGGCGGGCCGAAAAAACAAGGTTCCTACATTTTAAAATGTTGACTCAAGCATTGTACAAATGGTTCTGATTCAGTGGGAACATCACATATACACAGCCAGCATCACATATCACTGCATCAAAGTAAGAAACAAAACATTAATTCAGAGCCTTTTCTTTTCTCCTCTCTGCAAAGTTATCTGCCATCCACCTTCCGGCATGGCAACGGACATCTTTGTCCATTTTCGGCATGGTGACCACTGTCAGAAGGCAACAAAATTTCTTGTTTTTTTTTCAAAATCAGGCGAAAATTAATGCGCGCGCTGATGTCATCCATAAAAATTACTTGGTGTGGCCTTATTCTAGTGTCTGTGTAAGATTTTAAAGTATCCAGAGACAACTGAAGATCAGGTCACGGACCTGAGGGTGATCTGCTGGCAAAAAATAAATAAATGAAATGTCCTTGAATTAAGATTAAAAAATAACTGACAGTACGTTATTGAGCAAAACGCCAAATTACGGCCACTACTACTAGGATACTGCAAAACCTACTGATAGAAATGCATTAACACCATCTATATGGCACATGTACAAAATGCCTGCCTTGTCTATCTAATTCAATCTAATTCAGCCTGTAGCCATTTATTGCAATACAATACAGTACAATGCAATGCAATGCAATGCAGACGGAAACTATATATAGACTTTAGTTACGATTCACCATACTAATATTGCTCCAGCAATTTTACCATCGAGCAAATTATTTTCAACTGTGATACATGTATGTACAGTAAATGCATTGGTAACAACCTTAGCTAGCAAACTTAGCTGAAACTACGTGACCACTAATTTAAATACTTACAGCTCACAAATATGTTTCTACAATGTTTAGGCTTGCATTTTTAAGATACTTATGGGGCACTAGGTCTCTGTCTAAGATACAGGTTGCTTGCTAGCCTCTACCAGACTTTAGAAGCGGGCGGCAAGAGTAATTTGTCAAATAGATAGATAACATGCCTGGGGAGCTGAACCTTCTGAAATGGCATTTCCTGCGTTTTTGAGAGGATTTCAAAGAAAAAATCAGAGATAACTTTTTATTCAATGACAAAGTAGGCAGTTTTTCTACGATTCCAGCCCCACTGGTGATACGAATCAGTCCATCTAAAGAAAAATCTTGGAGCTTTAGATAAAAAGGGGACCAAAAAGTGGACCTTTGAGCCTTGTTGAACCCCCCGAACCCCCTGGCTACGGGCATGCTTGCCACTCCAATTTGGACTCTTTCCAGCCGCTTCTAAAGCCTTGTAGAGACTATCTATAGCTAGCTTCAAGTAAAGTTGTACAAGCTAGAAGAAATTTGCTCGCCTTGTAGTACTCTCCAAGCAGAGGTTGATGGTGGAAGATCGTTAGCTTTTTATATATATATGGCCCTTTTTTGTCGCTACCACCACCACCTTGGGTGGGGAAATGGTTACAGACTGGCCAATTTGATACTGTCTTACCCCCACCAAAATATCTGCTTGGAGATTAGCCTTGTAGTGCATTTGCCACTCCAATTTTCACTCTTCCTTGAAGCCTGGCAGAGAGTATCTACTAGTAGCTTCAAGTACGTAAAGTTGTGCAAGCTAGATAAAAATATAATATGCTCGCTTTTTAGTACTAGAACTACGTTCCATTCTTAGCGCGCGAGAAGCATGGCGAGGCCCATGATGACTAGCGCGACCAGGAACAACACCAAGAGGCACCTGTCGATCCGTTTAGCCAAGAACTTCCACTCCTTCTCCAAGGCCGTGTAGGCCGTCTTCTTGTCGTACTCCTCTATAAAATGGGCGATGTTCTGCTCAATTCTCGCGAGAGTCTGCGAGACCTTCTGGGTTTCCGGTTCGGTGGGCGTGGTCTCCCCCGGAACTCCATTGCTCCTCACGGTGTGTGACCTTGGATTTTTGATGACCTTGACTTTGGTGTCCTTTGGAGGACCCAGGAAGAAGACTTTGCGAAGCCACATCGGGATTGGGTAGATTTTGGGCCCGCGGAAGTGAAGACTGAGGACAAAGATGGTCATGGCCGAAGACAGGGTGACTAGCACGATAACTCCTCCAAAAAATTTTCCTGAAGAAAAAATCAACAAAATGTTGGAGTGATGTGTAAATGATGGCTTCAAACTGAAACATGATTAAGGAAACATCATTTACCATAAATCAAGCATGAAATAAGGTAGAACCACCACCTCACACATGTAGTAGCAAGTCTGCATTATTTACGAAGGCCCATAGCTACAATCATTTCGGTCCCTACGCAAAACTGTTTCACGAAATTTGTCGCCGTGGGCCTTCGTAATTACTTCTAGGATGGCTTACCTATCAGTGGAATGCTTGTCGATATCGGGGGAAGTTTCTCCGTTACCAGCTGCATGAAGACGACCAAGGACAGCAACATCGTGATGCTCAGCGCCAACTTTTCCCCGCTATCCGATGGCAGGCAAAACCCCAAAAGAGCCAACAGAGCAAGCAGAATACAAGGCGCTACTACGTAGTAGTTGTAGTACAGTGTCCTGCGGGATATCTCTATGGTGTACTCGATGGTCGGAAAGGGGTTTCCGGAGATGTTTCTGTGCACGTGTCTGTCAGCTTCGAACGATCTCAGCAGCCACTCTCCATTCACTATGAACTCTTCCGTCACGCCCTCTGCCGACTTGTTCACGAAGTCCATGAGCGCGCCGTGGTATGTCCAGGAGCCGAACTCTAGCGGACACCTTTTTTTTATTCAGAAAACAATCAGCGATAAATACAAATGAAAGGACACAGACTTAGGTCCGTATGTGCATAATTGGTATGAGTTGATATTACACCTGCCAGAGATTATAAACATTACATGTATCAAAGTCCCATGATGTAAAACACTGGAGGCACAGAATTCCCTAATCAATTATGCTAATGAAATCATAGTTTGCATAATTTGCATTCAATAGGGTAGATCTCTGTCTAAGCTACCCAGAAACCAAAAATCATAAAAATACATTGTTCCTTTGTGAATTTATCTGCTCTGAAAGGTTTCGCCAGAAACCACCCTGCAGTTCCAGAACAAGCTGCTAGGGGGACCAAACCCACACCACTTATTACTGACAGGAAAAGCTATCCGCCACGCAAGTTCTGCTGCAGTACCAAGGTCAGCCACCAGGAGGCCCAAAACCGACCTTGATCTTTGCCTACGCAACACCTACCCACATACCAAATATCATTACAATCCATCCAAAGGCACACAGACAGACACACAGACAGACACGACAAAAACAATACCTCCATTTTTCATGAGGTAATGAGCAGTCGTTTCATAAGGACACCCACAGCTAGTTGTAACAAGACCCCGAGTACAAAGACCGTGCTCACCTCTGCACGTCGTACGGGAAGAGGGTGACGTCCAGCAGGCATGAGCTGCGCACGGTGAACGGGTATCCCCAGAACACGTCGCCGGTGTGCTGGATTATGGCGTTAGTGTCCGGAGTCGCTGACCAACCCTCGTCGTGTAGCCTATTGAAAATAGAACGAAAATCGAAAATAGAAAATAAAACTTAACCAACAAGAGTTTCGAGATCTCATACCTCCATGAAATATGGGCTTGACATGTAAATGTAAATTTCTTCTTTAATATGCAAATGACCTCTACATTAACATAATAGATGCATCGTGATGGGGGATAGGGGGTCCAAACCCACACCACTTATTACTGGCAGGAAAAGCTATCCGCCACACAAAAATCAAGTCCATAGCATGTCAAGGACAAAAGATACAAAAACCGGAAGTTCTGCTGCAGTACCAAGGTCAGCCACCTGGAGGCCCGAAATTGACATATATGGTCAGCCAGGAGTTTGAATCCCTCTTTCTATAAAAATGCAACATGATGTAACCCCACACCAGTTACCATGGTGACAGACGTCTCGTTCATGTCATTGACCTTATTGATTTGGAGAAGAAGAGGAAAAAGATCAAAAACAAAATGTTCTCCTTCGGTCGACTGTATAACGACTGTATGTTGACTGTATATTTACCTGTTGTACTGTGGTATATTGCTGTATAATGACTGTAAAACGACTGTATATGGACTGTATATTGACTGTATATGTACCTGTTGTACAGGATGGTATCCGGCCGCCATATCCTCTCGCTGTTGATGTGCACCATGGTGATGTTACCGTTCTCCTCAGGCTTCCAGGTGAGAAACTCATCTCTCCAATACTGTGAATCAATCAATCAATCAATCATTCAATCAATCATTCAATCAATCAATCAAGCAATCAAGCAATCAAGCAATCAAGCAATCAAGCAATCAAGCAATCAAGCAATGGTAAAACAATCGATCAGTAATCAACCAAACATCAGCCAATAAATCAATAACAAAATTTCAATCAGCAATCAATCAATCAATGACAAAATATCAATCAATGACAAAACACCAATCACTGACAAAACATCAATCAGCAATCAATCAATGAAAAAAATCAACCAATCAGCAATCAATCAATCAATCAATGACAAAACATCAATCAGCAATCAATCAATAAAAAGCATCAATCAATCAGCAAGCCTCAATCAGCAATCAACCAATCAATCAGCAATCAATCAATCAATGACAAAACATCAATCAGCAATCAATCAATGAAAAATATCAATCAATCAGCAATCCTCAATCAGCAATCAACCAACCAATCAATCAATCAGCAATCAATCAGCAATCAATAACAAAACATCAATCAGCAATCAACCAATGAAAAAACATCAATCAATTTAGCAATCCTCAATCAGCAATTGATCAATCAATCACCAATCAATTGTCATAGTCTGACTTGCCATTTAAACAATAATGACCGCATGGTAGATGTAGTTGGAATATCCCAAAGATGATCGATCAAAAATCAATACGTACCTGGCGCACCCATAGATTTGACGCAAGAACCTGCTCCTTCGCATTCTGGAAAAAAATCATGTTAAAGATATTAAAACAGCACGTATGGGTGTTATCCTCCAAAATGTCGTGTCACCATATATGGTGGGAGCATAATCACGTAATGACTTGGGTAACACCCTGAATTCAATACATGGGGATTACTCCACCCGGAGCAAGGTTTACCGAGAGCCATGAAGTCAACGAAAGTCTGCCCTGTACGTCCGGCATAAATAATATATAGTCTTATTCTGCAAAATCATGCCCGAGGGCTAATGGTGACTGTTTTTTTCTCGGTCCCCAAAAAATTCCCTATTGACACAAGCATTAAGCAACATGTCCAAGGTGACCACCTGGCCAACGCGACCGCGACCGCCCTGAGTTGGTTCCGCTCAAGGCTTGATACCTGCCCATGATGACCACATCATTTTCGAGTATATTGATGATAACTAATGAGAAATCATGGAGAAACCAGCCAGTTTGCCTTTATTAATAAATTATATTATATTGCTGGATGATGTTTTTGTTCGACGTTTATTGTTCCATGTGCCACCCTCCCCACATGCATTCACCACAGAACTGAAGATATTTACAGCATTTGACATTAAACCATTTATGCCTCAGTCATGTTTTGAGGCGACCCTCTTCAAGGAGACCACCTGTCCAAGGTGACCACTTTTCTTTGGTCCCCTGGGTGGCCGGCTTGGACAGGTTTGACTGTATAACGTTAACTACTTATTATGTACCTACCAGCTCTAGAATCTGCGCTATGACGATGTCAAACGTAACTGTGATGATGTCAGATGCGTTCAGAACGGGCCGCGCGTCGGTGGAGTAGTTCTCCAGGAGCCTGGCGATGAGCACGTTTTCATTGATCGCGCCTGTGGAGTGTACGATGGATAACAATGGGAATTTGATAGTTGAGTATTGAAAAAAAGCAAACAAACAATCAATCAATCAATCAAATGGTTCATTTGTGAAAACCTGTAGCCATTGGCTAAATTATGTCTTGTTGTACAATTTACTTTTATGGCGGAAGAAAATGACATTAATATATTTATTCGATAAATTCCGCATCATCACACACAAATTCCCTAGAGATAACAGAGTTCGACATTAAAACAATCTATTAAATACTCAATATATATAAAATACTTGATCATAACAGGACTAAAAGAACGGCTAAACAAACAAACAAACAAACAAACAAACAAACAAACAAACAAAAAATAAACAATCATGCAGTGACCCTGGGTTTTACAAAGAGATAGTAAACGCTAAAAATATCGCAATCAATGAAGTATGCTACACACATGCATTCTACGACATTGGTATCATTTTCCAATATTTCTTTTTGCAACTTCCGGTATATATTTGCTCATTTTTCAACTATTTTGTACGATTTACAGTATGCTTGAAAACTTTCTTTCTTGAAATGGCCGAAAATTCATGCGCGCGCGGATGTCATCCATATAATCAAATCAACATGGCCTAATATAAATCTTATGTACAACAACAAGATGACTGTTGACATATGAGTCACCCCATGGCCAGATGACCTTTCATATTGAAGACAATTGGGTGTGGACTAACCTCGCTACAAATGTTGCCAAATTCTACACATCACTAAACTAGAACATCGTAAAATTACCAACGATGTACAGTCTTTTCTAGCCTCCGTAGCAGGCTTATAGAACTGGGGGTCTGGTGGTCTTCGGCTGTTTTCTGATCAGCCCAGTTCTAAAAAACGGGGGTAATTCAATCAGGCCGGCTATGTTGTCTATATGCAATCAGAAAATAGCACATAAAAGCTTCCGAAGACCCTGATGACCCCCCCCCCAAAAAAAACCCCAGTTGTTGGCATGCTATGGAGGCTAAGTCTTTTCTAAAAGTAAATGGAATCTTGTTAGAAGTATCCTACCTTGAGGACTGACGATGGGTATTAAGCAGGCAACTTGAAGGACAACACATGTCAGGGTGATGACCCTTGATGACATCTTCAGATACGTGTCAGGGTCACCTGCAAAACATACCTTAATAGGGGAAGAAAGTTGTCATTACATATAGATATGGATTCGTCTGTTTAAAATAACTTGTACCGGGCACATGACTTGTTATAGTTTTCCATAACATTTCAAACAATGTACAGCTTAAATTTTCGTACTAGTCTACATAATATAAAGAAATTTGTAGTTCTAAAGTTTTCTCCTCTATTTATCTGCGAGTGAATATATTGATATGAATCTTTATTGCATGTTCCTGCCTAGATGGGCTAAATGCACAAATGTGACCAAATGTGGTCGAGAGGATGAAAAAATATGTTTTGAGTGTTGCATACTGGAACGCTATGTTCTAATGCTAAGTGCTATGAGTCTATATATTACAACAACAATACTACCTATCATCTACTGTTAGTTGCTATTTTAAAAGAAAGGATTGGATATTGAAAAGACAAACAATTGGTTTTGTCTTCAAGTGAGAGATAATATCTACTTGTTGCATACCGATGTCTAATAGCTGTTGTATCTAAGGTTAAATCTTGATCTGGGCCAAGGTCGAGTCTTAACTATTATCTTAAAGGCATCTAATGCAGTTTTTAGGGCTTGGGAACCCGACTTTTCAAAGCCAATATTCTAGTCATACTTCTACATACTGAGTTGAAGCTACACGTCCCAATGTATATTGACCCTCAAAAATACAAACAATTCTGACGGAAAATGGTTACTGGAAGGGCCCTGGGCTGATTTTTAGGGTACCACCCAGAAAATAAAGGACTCACCTTGGGGCTTGTTTCTGCAGTTTTAAATGCCCAAAGTATGAAATGCTGACTCAAATGTGCTAATGTGAAGCAGTATGTGTCAATATCACGAAGATTGCCTTATTAAGAATATTTCCAATTTTGCTACCCTGAAATCGCATTGGATGCCTTTAACAGTTTTTGAACAACATTAACAACCTTCATCAAATGTATTCACTCTACCTAATACATCAACATCTAATGTTGTCAACGATATTGGTGATACAAATACTGTCGTGTGTTTGTCTTGTGTCTGTCGTGTGTCAGACACACGTTCAGCAACACCGTAGACTTCATAATAATACGTTAGATTTCTAATCTTCCCATATACTCACAGCATTGTAGGAATACGTCCATACTTACTAATAAAAAAAGAAGTTTTTTTTTGCAAATTCGTGCCCGGGGGCTAATTGCAAATTACAAACATAAAAGAACAATGAAACAGAGTATAAAATAACTAAAATCTACATGATAAAAGGTAGTTGTCTAGAGCTAGAGCTAGAGCTATGTCTAAAAAAAGGGGTTTGACTTCTCTTTTTTAGACCATGGAGGACGTAATGTCCCACCTTTTCCAAAATTAGTGGGTTTGGGGAAATTAAAAGAAGAATAGTTTTTTCTTTGTAAGTTTAGAAAAATTGGGATAAAATAAAGTGTTAAGAATTTGTTACTTACTAAATCACAAGTATTAAGAATGTGTGGAAGCAATTAACGTCTGACTAAATTTCAATCTTGTAATGTTCTATGTAAAGTCATGATCATGTCATGCAAAGTGTCTAAAATCAACAATGTGCTCACAGTCCATGAACATAGTGTTAAATTTTGTCAGTCGCTTAAACAAACTAAATGTACTAAGAGAGAGACTTGGACTAATGAAATGTTAACAGATATGTATTTTTGTAGCCCTCAAAAATCTAGTTTTTTAATAAAAAAACGTCAGTGTATGAGAGATAGCAATAAAAAGCGTGATATATATTAAGCATGGGTGGGGCATTACGCCAGTAGAACGTACTGCACCTGCACGAATCCCATAATGTATTGTGCATATTATATAATAGTAATGATAGATGATACTGTTCTTAGCTGTGAATTAGCAGTAGATTAACACTAAACTACAGTACCAAATATCTCTGTGCAGTTCAATCCGTCGACGTTTCTCTCTTGCTAAGTGACTCAAGTCTGATGTTATGACTTAGACTAGTACAGTTTACAGTCGTTGACAAATCTACTAATTAAGGAGACCTTTACTATTGTGCATAGCACATCGGAAAATTGTCTCATTTGAGGTCGTAATCGTGTATTTATCGATGACATCCTGTCTACAGTTTTCAGACGTTGTGTTGGAAAGGATACCGGCCTGAACCGGATAAAATTATACTCTGATGCAACGTTGGACAAACGCCAGTGTGCTGAGTAATATGTTATGTAATAAGATCGTGGGAACCAAAATCGTGGGAAATAGCACGTATACCTATTGGGAGGCCTCGAAATTATCTTTGCTTCCTATTGTCCCATCACTGTCCCAAAATAATTTTGATTGTCCCGAAGTGAGGATGAACTGTCCCAACCTGTTTTTTTTTTTTTTGGGGGGGGGGATTNTATGACTTCACTTGAAGTAGAGCTG
>NW_017803490.1:1090557-1092308 GCF_001625305.1 Branchiostoma belcheri | reverse complement strand
CTGTGTACCGGTACGCAGTACCGATACTGTACCGGAAAAATTGATTAGGTACAGGTCCAAAATACCTAATCCCTCAGTACCGGTACTGTACCTAAACAATTTCACACCAATTTTATGCCTATTTGTGACCTCAAATGTGTAAATAGCTGGTTAACAATGGGTCCCTGTGTAAGGACAGTGTGTTCATGAAAACAAAAACATCTTTGCCTATATTTTATCTGAGCATTCGCCATAAACAAAGAATAAACCTTAACTATCAAGTTTATTTATGTTTTTTTTTGTCATTGAAGGAGTTCAGAAGAGCATATAAATTGGTCGAATTGTTCAGGTACAGGTTCAGGTCCGGACCAATTTTAGTTGTCCCAGCCTAAATTTTAAGTGGTCAGGGGCCATTGGACCACCTTTAATTTCGAGCCCTGTAGGGTGGGACAAAAACAGATTACTAGTACTTTGATATAATATGTTGTACATGTACATGTAAATCTCACCATGTGTCTCTAAGTCATACCCTAGGGCAATCTATTGATAGACACAGTTGTAGAAAAATACAGACTGTTTCCTGCACAGTAACAATAGTCAAACTAACTAAATCCTTCCGCCAAATGTTATTAGATTATTCGTATGATGTAGTGATCTAACTCTATGAATTAGAACGTACAGTAAGTACGTGGTCTTAAATCTGAGGGGTCGTGTGGCGCAGTGGCAGAGTGCTCGACTCAGAACCAAGAGGTCCCGGGTTCGGGTCCCGAGTCTTGTGCCCTTGGGAAAGGCACTTACACGACTTTCCTCACTCAACTCAAGTGAAAATGACTATTGTCCTGTCCTGTATTTGTACTCATAAAATAAGTTGCTATAACTTGAGTGTGCCGTCGCCACGTTTGGTCATGAAATGTTGGCATAAAAAAAATCTAGACGTATGAACCTAATAATGTAAAAATCGCGAACGAAACATACAGTTTTCCGAACAAGCGAATAAATACTACTCCTTCAAGATAATTCAAGTCCATGGCAAGTGAAAACTTGTAAAATCCGTCACGTATCTTGTAAACGTAGCTTAGTGATAAATCAGACAAAACAAGGACGATCTTATTGTTCTACATGCATTCCAACAATGTTTCTCAGGGTTACAACCTATAAAACAGTCGAGGCCGTTCTCACGGGTGTACCATAGGCTTTTCACAGACTTCACCAACGCTTTCGCAAGAAATCCATTAGCAAAAACATTCAAAATGCGAGAAAGAAAAGCACGTACTTACCTGTAATAATGTCGCTCAACAATGTGTGAAGAAAAATGACACAACACACCCTGTTACGTGTTGGGTGTGATATCTTGTGACTTACTTGTGGTGTCTTCATAGGTCAACGACCAAAACTAGACAGACCAGTCAGAGGTGTGACGTCTGGAATCAGTCATAGGTTAAAGGCCGTTGTTGTAATTATATGTGGCTGATTCAAGGACACAAGTGACAGGTCGAGGTTGTTTACTTTTAACAATTCACCAGTTTCCCATCCCCAGAATGCAATGCGAAAACAGGGGGTCTAAACTAATTTGCATAGGACCGGAAGGCATCGGAATGATCCTGTTAACGTTAAACAGCTTGTTTTTCACTGTGTTTTGAGGTGTTGGGGCATTTTATGCTCAACGTTAACTAAATTACTATGGGTTGAATCTGACAACAAATAGAGAATGAGTTTTTTTTAATATGTGGTTTGTAACGTATAGCGGTAACGCTATATGATGCTGTAACGTT
>NW_017803490.1:1089847-1090537 GCF_001625305.1 Branchiostoma belcheri | reverse complement strand
TATATATTAAGCATGGGTGGGGCATTACGCCAGTAGAACGTACTGCACCTGCACGAATCCCATAATGTATTGTGCATATTATATAATAATAATGATAGATGATACTGTTCTTAGCTGTGAATAAGCAGTAGATTAACACTAAACTACAGTACCAAATATCTCTGTGCAGTTCAATCCGTCGACGTTTCTCTCTTGCTAAGTGACTCAAGTCTGATGTTATGACTTAGACTAGTACAGTTTACAGTCGTTGACAAGGCTACTAAGGAGACCTTTACTATTGTGCATAGCACATCGGAAAATTGTCTCATTTGAGGTCGTAATCGTGTATTTATCGATGACATCCTGTCTACAGTTTTCAGACGTTGTGTCGGAAAGGTAACCGGCCAAAACCGGGCGAAATTATGTTCAGATTCAACGTTGGACAAACGCCAGTGTGTTGAGCAATGTGTTATGTAATAAGATCGTGGGAACCAAAATCGTGGGAAATAGCACGTATACCTATTGGGAGGCCTCGAAATTATCTTTGCTTCCTATTGTCCCATCACTGTCCCAAAAATAAATTTTGATTGTCCCGAAGTGAGGATGAACTGTCCCAACCTGTTTTTTTTTTTTGGGGGGGGGGGGTATTGTATGACTTCAACTTGAAGTAGAGCTGTGTACCGGTACGCAGTACCGATACTGTACCGGAAA
>NW_017803490.1:1039316-1089827 GCF_001625305.1 Branchiostoma belcheri | reverse complement strand
TGGGTGGGGGGGGGGTATGTATGTATGTATGTGGTTTAGCAAGATAACACCAGAAGCTTTAGATGGATTATCATGAAACTTGGTAGGTGGATAGTTGTTAATGAGACCTAGAAATGATTAAATTTTGGGCCCCCTGGCGGCTTTCCTGGGTAGGGCAGAATTTCCGGTTTTGATATCTCGCGATCTGGACGTGCTAGGGTCACGAAATTTGGATGGTAGGTATCTCTTGGGCTAGGGAAGAAGTGACATTAGTTTGGGACCCCTTGCATCTTGTTGTAGGATTGTATTACAAAGCTAAAGATTTCACGGAAGAATATAGAAAAGAGAACCAAACACAAAGTTTCAGTAGACATCGTTTATTCCTTATTCAGCCAGGCTTTATGACACATGTACACTATATACTGCCCCGTTGAAAAGCATTGCCCCGCTATACCCTGTATTTCCTTAGCTGAAAATAAAATCTAACAAACTTTCTCTGACATTTGGTGTAAATAGTATAAGAAAACGTGACCCAGCCAAAAATCTAGCAACATATTCTAATTAAATACGTATACAATATTCAACTAACAGACTATACGTATTAGACAAAGTTAAATTGATTGATATGATATTCACGCAAAGCAAATTACTTTCGCACCCAACAGACTTGGAGTTAGAAACATCTTTCTTTTATAATCTTTACATTCAAAATACAAAATATGGAGATCCTAAACTAAATAATCAATCAATCAAACAAACAAACAAACAAACAAACAAACAAACAAAATGCCACTTGCTATTTGCTGTCATTGAGTACAATCAAAGAGGTTCTTTTTTAATCAAATATCTACGGCACAATGTAGGGAAAATTTAATGATGTTAAAGGCATCCAGTGTAGTACGAAATACTAATTCAAATGTGCTAATGTGGGGCAGTATGTGTTCATACCATATAGATTGCTACATTCAGAATATTTACCAGTTTTGCCGCCCTGAAATTGCATTCCACTTGATATATACGGGGTATCTTAAACGAGTAAATGCACGGCGTGAGGTTCCTCACGACACTCGGCGTCAATTCACACAGGTCACGTTTCTGGGCGAGGCCTTCCTCCGGGAGCCAGCAGCGCGAGCGACACGGCGATCAACATAAGGAAGAACACAACGAGCAGGAACCTGTCAAAAATGATAGCCAGCAGCTGCCACTCGTCTTCCATCTCCCTCTTCCTGTCTTTCTTCTCGTATTTGGCCAGGAAGTAGTCCATGGTGTCCGCGATGCCCTCCAGATGTTCGTTCTCGTTGTGGAGAGCTTCAATCTCCTCGTCGGTGACGGACGTTATGGTGGACCTGGGCCCGTTATGGGGGTTCTGTAGGACCTACAGTAAAAAAAAGAAACCTACAGTGAGTGTCACTGGAAAACAGACAAAAAATGTCGAGACTACGCATGATGTACAAAATGACTAATAAACTGGTGGACGTACCAACTTCTAAGTACCTCATACCAGCTCAGAAAAGAACAAGAAATAGTCATGCCTTCAAGTACCAGAGTTATCAATCAAGGATTAAGGTGTTCAAAAACTCATTCTTTCTTAGAACTATCGCAGAGTGGAACTCGCTGTCACCAAGTACAGTATCTTAAGTTTCTAAAAAATATCATTAGATAGATTTAAGCAATGTTTAGAGTTAGATGCTCAAGGGTTAGGTGTAACAAGTCGTTCGGTGTAATGTAGCCAGCTGCCGCCGCGCCGCGTGCCTGCAAAGCTGATGTGTTACGCCAAAGGACAGTTGTGCCGTCTATACAGATATAGATACAGATACATACCAGAAGGACCCAGGGCTTGTCTTGGCTAATCCTGTCCAGCCGACATAGCTTCCGGAGCCAGTTGGGGACAGGTCGGATCTGGGGACCGCGGTAGTGGATGCCGAGGATGAAGATGGTCATTGCGGCTGACAAGGCGATTAGGACGATCATTCCGCCAAAGAACTGACCTGCAGCAGGGCAGATAGGAAAACACTTAAACTCTTACAATTATAAAATCCTACCACTGACACCATGTTTGAAGTGCCTACAAGCTTGCAAAATGCACTATTCTTACAATTATAAAATCCCACCGCTGACACCATGTTTGAAGTGCCTACAAGCTTGAAAAATGCACTATTCTTACAATTATAAAATCCCACCACTGACACCATGTTTGAAGTGCCTACGTCTACAAGCTTGCAAAATGCATAATGCATATCTCATCTCTTATTCATTGATTCAAGATTTTCAAACTTTTTTTTTTACTTTAGGGTGTTTGGCTCGTTAATCCTCAACTTGACAATGCAATCAGGAATGAAATAGGTTTCTATCGATAGTAGAAAGCAGTATGTTATTCTTTTATGAGGAGTAAAGAAAAGATGATGTTCTTAACGCAACTCACCAATAAGTGGTATGTTTGTAGACGTCGCAGGCAGGCTATTTGTGACCAGTTCCATGAAGACTATCAGTGACAGTAACATGACGATGCTGAGCGACAGTTTCTCCCCCGAATCCGCCGGCACACAGAACGTCAACAGTCCAAGTATGACCAGGATAAAACTCGTGGCCACAACGTAGTAGTTGTAGTACAGATCCCTTCTGGCGATTTCTATAGTCCAGGTCCAGGTGGTGTAGTTTCCTGTGGACCCGGCTGCCACGCCTCTCCCGGCACGGATGGATACTAAGATCCATTCTCCATTCTCGATGTATTCTTGTCTGTCTTCTTGGGTGATATTTCTCGCTTCGATGTCCACCATATCATTGGTGTACGTCCACGAGCCTGCAACAAGTTATAATTTTATCGTCTATTAACATAATATATAGCATTAGTTAGTTTTATGTAATATCTAAATTACGGCGGTATAATATGTAAAAATCAAGTGTTTAAGAATTACAGTGTAATATTTACCAGCTACCATTGTTATTACATACCTATTACATATAAATTCATAAGGCCCTTGAATCTTCGTCAGAAAGCCAAGCCAAAAGAGAAAAAGAGATTTATCGTATTAAAATCATCATATTGGTAGAAGATTGCACGAGTGCTTTAATTGGGATCCTACTAAACCAAAACAAACAAACAAGTAAACAAACCTAGAGTTAGAGGGCATCTCTGGATGTCGTAAGGGAAGCGTGCAACGTCCATCAGACAGGTGGACCGTAAAGTGACCGGGTGGTACCAGTTCACTCTTCCGTCGGAAAACAAGATGGCGTTCGTATCGGGGGTGGCTGACCAGCCCTCGTCCTGAATTCTGCACAGAATGTAAATGAAAATAGATTTTTGCACTGAAATGCAAATAGGGACACCAAGATGGCGGCGGCCACAGCGTCGATGTCATGTTCTTTCAATCTCGAAGGAGATCATACGGTGGCAAGGCAGTATCCTTTGGTCGGAGGACTCCCTATTAGCCTCCGTTGGCTGATGGACACTCCTCTGCCTTGCCATATGCATCGTATGATCTGCTTGGAGATTGAGAGTACATGACATCGACGCTGTGGTCGCCGCCACCTTGGTGTCCATATTTGCATTTCAGTGAAAAAAAAACACAGCTACCATAAACGTTGTCGAAGATCTAAAGATTCTCTGAAATAACTACATTGAATATCTACAGTTGAAAGCCGTGTCTGCCGCCATCTTGGTGTCCATATTTGCATTTTACAAGAATCACAGCTAGCTTAAACGTTGTCGAGGATCTAAATATTCCCTGATAACTACATTGAATGTCTACAGTTGAAAGAAGAGAATATCTAAAGTATACACAAGTACATGTACTATGTGTACGCTTAATAGCACTTTAACTACGATTAATTGCAATGTAATTGGGGCACCAACATGGCGGCATACATTACACTACAATGTACTGGAATAGAACAGCGGAGATCAGTTATTTACATGGGAAAATGACAACTGTCTACAACCTTTGACATTAGAGAGAACACGTTAGTACGCATCACTACATGTACATATTACAATGTACCTGTTATAGACAAGTATGTCAGGTCGCCATATGTTCTCACTGTTCGTGAGGATGCTCTCAATGCCGCCATATTGTGTGGTGTTCCAGGTCAAATACTCGTCCCTCCAGGCCTGTGTTTAGAGAATAATAATATATAATATAATAATAATAATTGTAATATAATATGATAATAATAAACATACAGTTGGGGTAACACCCATATATCTATAGCATACATAGCTTTGATAGATTTTATAACAGTGTACAATGTACAGGATATGCTATGCAACACGTTGAGAACACATGTAACTACATATGACAAGCAAAGTGATGGTAAATTTGCTATGTTAACAAGTTGTATAAGTAGTAGACTCACGTAACGTATCCACAAGTTTGAAGTCATAATTTGCTCTCTGGAATTCTGAAATAGATAATTGTACATCTTCACATATACAAGTAGCTTGTGATAGTGTACAGAATTATAGCTTAGAGCTTTTAACCGAGATCTTAAACATGGTACCACATGGTTATATTGTTACAGTATTTACAAATATTATCATACTCTGCAATGCAACATAAACAATACTACGTGTGCTCAACACACAAAACAAACAAACCTGCAACACGACAGATAGAAAAAAAGAACACTTGCAATTATACAATCCCACCGCTGACACCAGTTTGAAGTGTCTACAAGCTTGCAAAATGCACTATTCTTACAATTATAAAATCCCACCGCTGACACCATGTTTGAAGTGTCTACAAGCTTGCAAAATGCACTATTCTTACAATTATAAAATCCCACCGCTGACACCATGTTTGAAGTGTCTACAAGCTTGCAAAATGCACTATTCTTACAATTATAAAATCCCACCGCTGACACCATTTTTGAAGTGTCTACAAGCTTGCAAAATGCACTATTCTTACAATTATAAAATCCCACCGCTGACACCATGTTTGAAGTGTCTACAAGCTTGCAAAATGCACTATTCTTACAATTATAAAATCCCACCGCTGACACCATGTTTGAAGTGTCTACAAGCTTGCAACATGCACTATTCTTACAATTATTAATTGTAAACACAAATAAACATTAAGCATTGTGATTAATGTGATTTCTTACCACTTCTATGATCTGTGCAAGTACGATACTCATGACGACGTTAACAACAGTGGACGGGTCTTTAACAGGTCTGGTGTCCTTTCTGTAATCTTTCAGTAGAGTCTGTGTCAGCTCGGATTCAGTGACTGCCTGTGTCACTGTGAAAAAGAGTAAATATTTGTTTATTTGTTATGTTTACCGAAGGAAAACATATTGTTTTTGCTCAGTTTCCTCTTCTTCTCCAAACAGTGACCTCTGACCTGGCCAATGACCTGATTTGTAAACGTCTGCCACCATGGTAACTGGTGTTGGGTTACATAATGTTGCAATTTCATAGTAAGAGGGATTTAGACTCCTGTCACCATATACGTGAATGTGTTTGGGTAAGAATTAACAGAGCAGACCATGTCCGAAGGTAAACATTATGCATTTGCTTTGCAAATGTTACTTTTCTAGTTTATTTTGATTTTTCACAAAGAGAAAGGTAGTGCAAAACAGGTGCATACGCATCTTTACAAGTTGCCCTCCCCCATACAAAAACACATATACAACATCAAAATTTACATAGTCAATGACAACAAGTATAAAAATACACAGAATAGGCAATCAATATAGAAGGCCAAGCATAATAATAAAATTATCAAATATATCTAATAAGTAGTATGAATTGTGTTGAAACAAGACTTAATGCGGTCTAGAAGCAATACATTAGAACTACACCCACAAGAAGTGGTCCAAGTACATGGCAGGTCAAGACTGTAATGTGTGTTAGATCTGTTGTAGGTGGCCATGATAAAACTCTATTGCACAACAGTTGCATAAGATACAGCGTATTAGTGACATCTACTACATAACAACAATCGTAGGAAACTGATCTAGTTATTAAAATAGACAACTTACTATTAAACGTAGTCAGCAACATCACCAGTGTTATACAGAAAAACATGGTGTATTTTCTTTGTTGTGACTCTCAGAAATGAAAAGATCTGTAACAGAAATTTCACCATTAATATCTACAGCAAGAACACACACGCTTTACGTGTATGTATACATACCTGATTATACAAGTTACGTATTACAAGTGAAGTATATGTATCTGAAACGTTATATATCATTTTTTTATTCCAACATTTCATAATTAAACATGGCGACGACACACTCGAGTTATTTTATGCCGCCACCAACACAGAGTACAAATACATGACAGGATAATACTCATTTTCACTTGGGTTAAGTGAGGAAAGTCGTGTAAAGTGCCTTTTCCAAGGGGACTCGAACCCGGGACCATTCGATTACAGAGGGATGGATCAGATACGGTGATTTTAAAACAGCAATGTTGATACTAAACCACCAATTGCTTGGCTAATGTGCCCCACTCACTAATTGATATTACCTGCGCCCTAAGCGACCCTGATTTTTTTCTGTCTCGAAAACTAGAGCAACGTACGTTATATGAAATATGAAATGCCTTTATTGTACATTCATGCCACGACGGACTAGGTATTGGTCAAGACTTAACAGACACATAACAAACGTATGTAGAAAAGTGGAGACAAAAGATACACTACTTGACTTAGATATACTTACATAAGGAGCATACAAGGGTACTATACTAGGCTAATACAAAGTGTTCTAGTTACTGAGCTAATACAGAGTGGTCAACTTCTTGCTTTTTCTACAAATACGCACATGTAGAAAAAAAGAATAATTCAACGATACAACAGTGAAAATATTAGTAGACTTACCTCGACCTTTCGCCGAGTTGAAAAAAATCTCAGACAAAATGTTCAGCTCAACTCTTCCAGCTGATTACCCCCAGTACAGGCACACCTACCCTCTTTTCTAACTACTTCTATTGTTTTGTAAGAAAACTAGATTTGAGACAAACGCCAAAGGCTATAATAATATCGCCAGTAAGGTGAGGCACTGATACAAACGTTTTGGAATGTGCTGCGCCCTAATACTTTTCCTCACGAAAACGTTCACAGACAGATTGTAAAGTTTTGCGCTCTAGTGATTGTATCAGAGGTCATAGGGTGACAATTTGCGCAATGGGAGTTGGTTTCAATAGCCTCAAGACATTCGTGGAAACAGGTTTGACGATATTTCAAAAGAAGGCGCATCTGTTTATAAGGCCACAGCAAGTAATTTTTATGGATGACATCAGCGCAAGCATTAATTTTCGCCTGATTTGGGGGGAAGAAAACCAAGAAATTTTGTTGCCTTCTGACAGTGGTCAACATGCCGAAAATGGGCAAAGATGTCTGTTGCCATGCCAGAAGGTGGATGCCAGATAACTATGAAGAGAGGAGACAAGAAAATGCTCTGATTTAATGTTTTGTTTCTTACTTTGATGCAGTGATATGTGATGCTGGCTGTGTATATGTGATGTTCCCACTGAATCAAAACCATTTGTACAATGATTGAGTCAAATTTTCAAAATGTAGGAAATTTATTTTTTTGCCCGCTTGCATTAGATTTGGAGTCTGCGGAGGATGTCATCCATAAAATTTACTTGCTGAAGCCTAATAAGGCCTAGCCTCATGGGGGTTAAGTCTGGGGGCACACGCTGAATATTATAATCAGTCTCACGGCATGAACCCACTTTTAAAAATGGCTGTACATCTTTACGACTACGTACAAGTAGACGTCAGTTTCTTGAGATGCGTTTGGTGCCATCTTAAGGAGGGTTTTCTGGTGGTTCCATTCTTGTGCTTGCGAGATCTTTGATCAAGGTCACCTTGAACAAGGTAGGATGAATGGATGTCTTTGTATGAAGGTCAAAATGCCGGGTGCCTGTGTACGTAGTGTACTCGAATCTGAACAATAACAATAATGGAGATATCGTCTACACAACGACATCATAACCAAAATGGAATATTTTTACAAGTCTTTTAACTTGTCGATCAATTTTACTTTTTACCAGTATCTGTTAAACCGGCAGAATTTTGTATAGACTGTTCTTACACTACGTGTTTTTACATGTGAATATGTCTCTTACTGAATATGTTGTCATGTTACAACACAATTCAGCCCCTATGTGTGCGACAGTGTTGAAATTTGCACATAAGTTTGACACACCATATTGCCGTACAGAACGGTACAAAAAATCGCCCATTCCTTACATTGTTGAGCTGTTAAACGTTAGTTAATTAGTGCAGTTTGTTTGTTTGCGCCTTTATTTATTGATGAAAATACACAATTCGGCCAACAGGCCGCTTTTCATTGTGGTCATCATGCAGGGGAGAGGTTCAAGGGTCAACAAATTCCTACAAAACACATAATGTATACATCAGACTTGGATACATGATTCAGAGTCTTAATAAATCTAAACAAATATTCATCATAACATGGTACAACTTATATACATACATAATTAAGTAAATACATAGACGTCAAAGCAGGTAAGTATCATATCATTTAACTGTATGAAACCTTTAACAAAGCCAATAGCCAAATTTGTAGCCTTGTCTCATTGTCCTTTACTTCTACTTGTTGCGTAAAGAGGCATTATAGCTCTCTAGCGAGTTTGTGTTATTATCGTGTAAATTATGTAATTTTTAAATCATTAGTATAGTTTAACGTATGATTTTATGAACTGTAAAAACAACTCAATTCAGACTCTCGTCTGCTAGCTGATTGAATAAAGATTGATTGATTGATTGATTGATTGATAAACCGTTCATATTGATCGATCATAATGTACTAACAGTCATAAACCACGAAAACAGACAATCGCTAACGATCATTAAAATAACGCTTAAATAAACATTGGGATCTAGATTTGCTAACACAGAACAGGGAATACAGTAGCCAGAATAAGTGCTTAGAAGTACTAGTGGTCTCTTCTAAATCCTTACTTGCACTGAGAAAAATCAACAAACATCAAGAAATATAATAATAAATCAACAAGAGGCTCTAAATTTACCAACACAGAACAGGGAATGCGGTAGCCAGAATAAGTGCTTAGAATTAGTGGTCTCTCCTAAATCCTGTCTTGCACTGAGAAAACTCAACTAACATTAAGAGATATTTGAGATATATTGTACCCCTGTACTCAGTATTCCAACGATGAACTATACACCCATCTAAACAACCTGGTATCCAGTCTTACGTGGTAGGGTCGGGTATTTCTCGGGGCTGAAGGAGCTCTGTCCCGCCCGCCTCAGCTAGGTTTCCCGGTGTGTATTTCACGATGGGAGATTGAATAGCCCTACCACGATAACGTGTTGGGGCAAACCAAAGCCCCAAGCATACCATCTGTTATTAGCGTAACACTCCTACCGAGACGGCCTGTTGCACCGGGCGGGGGAAGCTATTAGAGCCCCCGAAGACACAGCCTGACTGAACACCCCAACAGCTCCAATCACGTAAGACTGGATACCAGGCTTTCATCTGAACGACTTTGGTCTAACTTTTCACCTGGGTGACTCCAAGGAGTAGGTACTTAGTACAATACTAGCTTCGGATACACACTAAAATGTACCTACCACATACAGGTCAAATCACAATGTTATGTTTCTCCGTTTACAGATACAGGTATCTGTGTTCCTTATATTTTCAGGATTATAAACTGATCATGACATCAATTACTTCTACAGTCTTCGTGTTTGTTCTGTCGTCCCTCACTTACTCCGGTAAGATCCTCCAAACTGACATTTTAACTTTAAATTTATGTTTATTAAAGGCACCCAATGCGATTTCAGGGCAGCAAAACTGGGAATATTCTGAATAAGGTTATCTTTGTGACATACTGCTTCACATTAGCACGTTTGAATCAGTATTTCATACTTTGGGGTTTTAAAACTGCAGAAACAAGCCCCAAGATCAGTCTTTTATTTTCGGGGTGGTACCCTAAAAGTCATCCCAGGACCCTTCTAGTGACCATTTTCCGTCAGAATTTTGGTAATTTGCTCCATGAGGGTTAATATACATTGGGATAGTGTAGTTGCATCTCAGTAAGTAGATAAATAACTAGAATAATTGGCTTTGAAAAATCGGGTTTCCAAGCCCTAAAACTGCACTGGGTGCCTTCAAGATAACCTTCAGACAATTTATGTGACTAATCTTTCAGGACGCGTTTAAAAATACAAACACATATACTTGATTGTATAGAGTATTATCTCTAGATTTTAAGCAATTAGGTTGTTAATTTTCATTCTATACCCTTTTCTTTTTTGTACTTTCTCAGTAGACGTACCTTGTACAATTGTCGTGCAATAAAGTTTCTTCCTCTTCATAAAAGAGATATGCAACTACAGATTGACACCCAAGTATTGCTACTGAGATGTTACTTACACGTTAATGACATGTTACAGACGTGTTGCTGACTAATAACTGACAGCTTACTGACAATTTACTGTTCTCTACACACAAGTATTGCTACTGAGATGTTACTTACACGTTACTGACATGTTTCCGACATGTTACTGACTAATAACTGACAGATTACTGACAGTTTACTGTTCCCTATACCCAGTTACTGGTGTTTCGGAGAAGGAAGTGGCTGACAGGATACTACCAGACATGTTACTGACTAATAACTGACAGATTACTGACAGTTTACTGTTCCCTATCCCCAGTTACCTGTGTTTCGGAGAAGGAAGTAGCCAACAGGATACTACCAGACATGTCACTGACTAATAACTGACAGATTACTGACAGTTTACTGTTCCTTGTGCCCAGTTACCGGTGTTTCGGAGAAGGAAGTGGCCGACAGGATACTACAAGACATGTTACTGACTAATAACTGACAGATTACTGACAGTTTACTGTTCCCTATCCCCAGTTACCGGTGTTTCGGAGAAGGAAGTGGCTGACAGGATACTACCAGACATGTTACTGACTAATAACTGAGAGATTACTGACAGTTTACTATGTTACTGACTAATAACTGACAGATTACTGACAGTTTACTGTTCCCTATCCCCAGTTACCGGTGTTTCGGAGAAGGAAGTAGCCGACAGGATACTACCAGACATGTCACTGACTAATAACTGACAGATTACTGACAGTTTACTGTTCCTTGTGCCCAGTTACCGGTGTTTCGGAGAAGGAAGTGGCCGACAGGATACTACAAGACATGTTACTGACTAATAACTGACAGATTACTGACAGTTTACTGTTCCCTATCCCCAGTTACCGGTGTTTCGGAGAAGGAAGTGGCTGACAGGATACTACCAGACATGTTACTGACTAATAACTGAGAGATTACTGACAGTTTACTATGTTACTGACTAATAACTGACAGATTACTGACAGTTTACTGTTCCCTATCCCCAGTTACCGGTGTTTCGGAGAAGGAAGTAGCCAACAGGATACTACCAGACATGTCACTGACTAATAACTGACAGATTACTGACAGTTTACTGTTCCTTGTGCCCAGTTACCGGTGTTTCGGAGAAGGAAGTGGCCGACAGGATACTACAAGACATGTTACTGACTAATAACGGACAGATTACTGACAGTTTACTGTTCCCTATCCCCAGTTACTGGTGTTTCGGAGAAGGAAGTGGCCGACAGGATACTGACAGGCTACCAGAAAGATGGTCGTCCTCTACAGAACCCAGCACAAGCCGTCTTATTATCATTGGACGTGTCACAGTTACAGATCATCAAACTGGTACAACACAAAATTACTTTCAATCGTCTTGATCTGCCTACATTTTGTGGTAGGAACCATATATTAGCATGAAAGTTCATCTGAGCTGGTAAAATGCATGGAAAAAATTCAACTGTACTCCAAGTCAAAAAGCGATTCAGTCGAAAATTTCTGGTGAGTTAATGTCGTTTTGAGTTGGAGAACAGTTGAATTTTTTTCATGAACCATATATTATTTTGTTTTTGTTTGATGCTTGGCAAACAGAGGCCCACCATTAGACTCTGTGTTAAATTTTACACCGTGAAATTCACATCAAAGGGTGCGTTTTACTCTCTCACCCTACCCAAAAATTGTATATACACATCTTTCGTTAGCTACACATTCATAAGTAACAGTATTTGTATAGCAACAGTGTAAGTGAATGGCTATATATAGATCTAGTAACAGTGTGAGTCAAAACCAATGCGGTTGAACCACATACTGTGCCGCGCCTTTCCGCCAATTCCGAAAGGAATGTATCTGGGTCACACCACATTGACGTTAGAAGGACATTTTTTTCAAGGTGTGGCTGTTAAACGTATGTCTGACATCTAGGAACAACGACATTATTGAAAATATACTTAAATTTGCCTACGCATGCTTCAAAATTATTTCTCCTGCCCTTATACTTCAGATATCTATAAACGTAGGGTATTTTGCCCATGTATGGCATAAACAAAGTGTTAATGCCCCGCCTTATCCTCTGTGTATATGGTGAGATAATCCCTGGTCAGGTGTGATAACCACCGAATAAACCACCAAGCGAGCGTAGCGAACGAGGCGGTTTATGAGGTGGTTATCACACCTGACCAGGGATTATCTCACCATATACACCGAGGATAAGGCGGGGCATTAACGTTATTATCATATAGCCTATCCAACTGACACAATTATTTGACAAAATTCCTTTATAAAATTCCACCATTGCCGAAAAAATCTCTCACATTACGTGAAACAAGATGGCATGGACAGAAAAACAGATCATCTAAGCAATCATCTGCGGTGACCACGTGACATTGATAACCAATGGTCGACCTGATTGGTCGACGCCTTCTGGCCATATGATAATATGCAATAAAGCTCATTACCTCCGGGGGAGGAGACACCCTTCCGCGGAAGGGTTTTGTGAGAGATTTAGATTTTCATGTTCGCAGCTGTTTCTCGCGTTTGGGTGGACGGATTCTTTTGAGATTCGGTATATGTTTTGCTATTGGGCTGCAGATGATGCACGTTCTTTTGTTTTTATTGTATATGTGTTTTCGGGCGTGAAAATGGTGCCTTTTGGTGGCCCCAGAACACCCCTTTGAGCGCGAAAGTGGTCGCGACCGTTGACCTTTGGCGTGTTTAAGCTATTCTCGGTCTGGTCCACGTATATGACCCCTCACACAGAGGGGTGTCCGGTCTCGACAAATTCTTTGTTTAAAACCCTATATAAAAATATACAATAAAAAGCCCGGAGGTATAAAATCTCAGATTTTACTTGTTGTTATTGCAATTTGCAGGATGCTCAGAGGCAAGTCATCACCATCAACTTCTGGCTTTGGCAGGTACGTTGTTTACGGTCTCACCACGACGTTTCTGTCAACGTATAAGTTATGCAAAAACGTGAATAACAGTCTCACCACGACGTTTCTGTCAACTTATAAGTTATGCAAAACGTGAATAACAGTCTCACCATGACGTTTCTGTCAACCTATAAGTTATGCAAAAACGTGAATAACAGTCTGTGTGTTTCCCGTTTGTTTGTTTGTGTGTCCGTATTTATTTGAATACAGTAGAGACACGGGAAGTGGTGTGGGGGGATGATGTAACCGCAGACTGACAGGAAGTTAGCCTTAGAGGTCCTACACAGAGTTAGAGGTCAAAATGGTCAATGAACGTATCAGTGGAATATGCACAGAAACAGCAAGAAATTCTCAATATGGCCACAGAAAGTAATTTTTATGGATGACATCAGCGCGCATTAATTTTTGCCTGATTTTGGAAAAAAAAGAAAGTTTGTTGCCTTCTGTCAGTGGTCAACATGCCGAAAATGGGCAAAGATGTCCGTTGCCATGCCGGAAGGTGGATGGCAGATAACTATAAAGAGGGGAGACAAGAAAAGGCTCTGATTTAATGTTTTGTTTCTTACTTTGATGCAGTGATATGTGATGTTGGCTGTATATATGTGATGTTCCCACTGGTACAATGATTGAGTCAAAATTTAAAAATGTAGGGACCTTGTTTTTTTCGGCCCGCCTTTTTTTTTTCGCCCGCTCGCATTAGATTTGGAGTCTGCAGAGGATGTCATCCATACAATTTACTTGCTGTGGCCTAATGAATAAAACAATAAATGCACAACTCTGAGTACTTAGATTTGTGAAATTTTCGAGTTCTTGTTTCATTTTCTTTGTAGAGGTGGAGGGACGACTTCCTAACTTGGAACCCTGCTGACTTCGGCAACATTACAAGTATCAGCCTCAAGAGTGAGGAAATATGGAGGCCAGTCCTTGTGAATTACAACAGGTATCTGTGTGTTTAGTTGTCCGTGTTTCCGGTAAGAAGCTATTGATGAAAAGGTGAGGTCCATTTTGGACCTCCTAGCGGCTTTCCTTGTTAATGCAGCGCAACGTCCTACTATACTGGTATTCTCATATCCCTGGTCTTGGCATGCTAGGGTCTTGTTCCTACATCGGTCCGGGTGTCTTCTGTGCACGCATTTATGTACTAAGTATGCATGGCTTCGGCTCGTTGCATGTTTTTATATCTTTCCACTATCATCAGAAACGTATATAGTTTTATATGGCCTACGTATTTTGTATATTGCGAAGGAAAACATTGTTTTTGCTCTGTTTCTTTTTCCTCTTCTTCTTCTCCAAACAAATAGGGTGCAACTAGTGTTGGGTTACATCATGCTGCAATTTTATAGCAGGAGGGATTTAGACTCCTGTCTGACCATATATATATATATATATATATATATATATATATGAATGTGTTTGTGTAAGAATTAAAAGAGCAGACCATATGCGAAGGTAAACGTTATGCATTTGCTTTGCAATTGTACCTTTCTAGTTCTATATCTTTCCACTATTATCAGTAACGCTTTTGCGTATAACTACGTTGAACCGTATCAAGGCGGCACGCGCGTCCTAAGATGGTGTGAATGGTACAGGAGCACTTTGCATTATACTGCACGCTTTTACTCGCCGAAGGTATGTGTTCCTAGAACTCTAGTTCCCACTATCATCGGTAACGGTTTTGTCGCTCACGCAGAGAGCATGAAGACGGTTGGTCCGACACACCGGACACGAACGCCATCGTGCGAAGCAACGGCGAAGTGCACTGGGCGTACCCGATCACCATCCACAGCACCTGTGTCCTGGACATCGCCCGCTTTCCCTTCGACGTGCAGAGATGCCTCTTGAAATTCGGCTCCTGGGAATACGACGAGACCACACTGAAACTAGTCAACTATTCGGACACGGGGCGCACGAATCGGTTCGTTGAGAACGGGGAATGGACTCTCCTGTCGTTTGACCACAAAATCAATCAAGTAGAATACTCCTGCTGTCCTGGTGTACTATGGGACGACATAACCTTCACCATTACCCTCAAAAGGCGGTCAACGTACTTCATATTCTACATACTGTCCCCAAGCGTGATCCTAGCCTTTATGGCTGTGTGTGGCTTTTGGCTGCCCCCACATGCGGGTAGTAGATTGTCGCTTTGTATCACCCTAATGCTGACTCTCAGCGTGTTTTTACAAGTGGTGAACGGGCATCTACCAGACTCTGGTACAAGCATCCCTCTGATGAGTAAGTATAACAGAAACTATTTTATTACCTCCATGAAAAATTGAGGTATTGTTTTTGGGGTATCTCTCTCTGTCTGTGTGTGTGTGTGTGTGTGTGTGTGTGTGTGTGTGTGTGTGTGCACGTGTGTTTCTGTGTCTGTCTGTGTGTGTGTTTGTACATGTGTTTCCGCACATTTGTAGTCAGCATAACTTCAAACTTCATAACGCCTTTATGGATTGTGATGATATTTGGTGTGCTGGTAGGCCTTAGGAAGACAAAGGTTAAGGTCAAATATAGGCCTCCTGGTGGCTGACCTTGGTACTGCAGCAGGGCTTCCGGTTTTTGTATCTTTTGTCCTGAACATGCTATGGTCTTGACTTTTTGGTGACAGATAGCTTTTCCTGTCAGGAATAAGTGGTGTGAGCAATACGCACACAGTACGTATATGTATGTCCATAGAGAGTACACAGACATCATACACATGCAGTACATGTAGACTAAACCATAGTTTAGCATTAAAATTTCTTGTCATAAAACGTAGGTTTTTACTACTATCACAAACCGTGTACACTAAAAGCAAACGTTATTTTTTTCAGACGTATTTTTCGGAGCGACCATTATTCTTGTCAGTGCATCGTCTGCTCTGACAATCTTCATTCTGAGTCTACATTTCAAGACCGGCTTTGACCCCCAGCCCGTTCCCGGTTGGCTGCGGTGCATCTTCTGTCTCGGCCCACCGCCTCCAAACGTAGAGAGAACGGGAAGGAAAGTCAGGATACTCAACCCGCCCGTACACATTGAGCGTGTGGAAAGGCCTGCATCGTTTGTGACTGACAGAGTGAAGGCAACAATGCAACTTGTCCGCAGAGCTAGAAGGATACTGCAACAGCTAAGAGAGGACTACGACAGGAAGATCCGGAAAGAAAAGATAGAGAAAGAGTGGAAAATCTTGGCTGAAAAGATAGACAAATGTCTGTTGGTCGCATTTTTCGTCTCTCTGGTTGTCATAACTGGAGTTTTTCTTGGACAAAATAAGTAGAAAAGAGAAAAATGTAAGCTCAGAGAGGAATACGACAGGAGAGTCCGGAAAGAAAAAATTGAGAAAGAGTGGAAAATCCTGGCTGAAAAGATAGACAAATGTCTGTTGGTCACATTTTTCGTCTCCTCGGTTGTCATAACTGGAGTTTTTCTTGGACAAAATAAGTAGAAAAGAGAAAAATGTAAACTCAGAGAGGAATACGACAGGAGGACCAGGAAAGAAAAGATAGAGAAAGAGTGGAAAATCCTGGCTGAAAAGATAGACAAATGTCTGTTGGTCGCATTTTTCGTCTCTTTGGTTGTCATAACGGGGGTTTTTCTGGGACAAAATAAGTAGGAAAGAGAAAAATGTAAAAAAAGAAAAGATAGAGAAAGAGTGGAAAATCCTGGCTGAAAAGATAGACAAATGTCTTTTGGCCGCATTTTTCGTCTCTTTGGTTGTCATAACGGGGGTTTTTCTGGGACAAAATAAGTAGGAAACAGAAAAATGTAAAAAAGGAGGATTGCGAGAAGTTTTTATTATCTTTGCGAAGCTTTGCTTGTGTTATAATTATACATATTATCCGGCAAAGTAGTAACTGTTTTGTGTACAGTCCTAGAGAAGTTTAGGGTACAGAATGAACTCGAAATAAACCCTGTACGAAATTCAACCTTTATTTTTTTTATCAAGCCCACCTTAAAGTTTACTTAAAGGTACGCCCAAGTCAGAAACAGAACATTTACGCATGGTATAAGTAGGTTTTTCGGTGCAATGACATTAAAGGCATCCAGTGCAATTTTAGGGTGACAAAACTGGAAAATATTATGAATAAGGCAATCTGTATGATATTGAAACATAGCACATCAGTATTTCATACTTAAAGGCATTTAAAACTGCAGAAACAAGCCTAAGATTAGTCCTTCATTTTCTTGGTGGTGCCCTAAAAATCAGCCCAGGTCCTTCCAGTGACCGTTTTTCGTCAGAATTTTGGGATTTTTTTGCTCCATGAGGTTTAATGAAATGAAATGAAACTTTATTGCATGTTCATTCCCCGGAGGGATAGATGCATGGATGTACAAAGTACAATGTACTAGAGAGTACTACAACAATAGTAATAAAGAAAGGCTAACATTATGTCTAAGGTATACAATGCTAAAAAATAAAATAAAAGAAATATATATATATAAGTATTTAATATACATTGGAACAGTGTGGTTTCAACTCAAATGTAAATAAGTGACTAGAATATTGGCTTTGAAAAATCTGGTTTCCAAGCCTGACATTATGTCGTTGACGCATACCCAATTTCCCTGTGCTGTTTCTTTAGTGGAGCGTCATCCTCTGTCCCGACAGGGTCCTATCTATATCTCTTCGTTGAGATACGTTCAAGTCTTGTGTGTGTAAATAGACAACTGACACTGCAAATGTGTAACAAGACACCGCAAATTTCAGTTTTACAAACTCATTCACCAAGCAGAATGCAAATCATCTGGTTCATGTCACTCGTTGGCTGGTCAAATACTTAAGCAGAGCTTAAGGCGTTCCTGAAGTAAAAAAGAAACACAGTTAGGGCCTCAGGAATTCTCCACAATAATCATACATTAGAAATGGTTTCAAATAGATGGTTTGAATCCAACAGTGCATGGATTTAAAAAAAAAAAAGATAGCTCTATTCTCGTGATAACAAAATTTGGTAACATCATTACCGTGCGTCCTTCTTAGCCGATGCACGGGGGGGGCACTAGGCGATGGTCATCTCCACTGGATAGTGGTCACTCACTGCCTCCGTCTGTGGAGAATACATGTCATTCCATGCCTTAAACAATTTCTTTTGTATCTTATTGTTCATGTGATTAAAGTCTCCATTTCAATACATTCTATTAAGGGCAGCAAATAGAAAAATGTTGTATATTTCGTTCTCGATGGTCAATGATCTCATATTTAGCCATTTCTGATGTTAAAGGCGGAAGAAAAGATGATTTACTGGTCTTACCTCATCTTGAGACAGGTCGTACTCTTCCTTGTAGTTGAACACGCCGTAGTTCACAACAGACGCCTGGAGCTGAGAACCAGCAATGACTAATCTGAAAAAAAGCACCACAAATTTACAAGTTGTGTTCTACATTACTGCATGGAATGACATTCATTAATTTTAAATGTTCTTGTCATATGGTCTCTTTTGCGTGAGCGCAGTGAGCTTGTGCTAAATCAATTGGTGTTTACAAAAGCGGTTCTTGCTTAAGGGGGTTAGTTAGAAAATATTATTTCTATTTGGGTCATCGGGCGACGAGAAGTGGATAAGAAGCCACTTAAGTCCAATCTATGACGAAGTAAGCTACCCCAAGCGCATGCGTACCGGTCATAAGCACAGTCGGAGCTGTCTTTGACGGTTGTGTCAGCCTCGTTCCCGATCAGCCATTCGAACCGTTTGTCCGTCCAGATTCGAATGTTCGACCAATCAGCGCTTTTCACGTAGCTGCAGTCGGCGTTGAGATCCCCCAAGATGATGACGTCATTGATACCCCAGCGGTCCACGGCATCCAGGTACACGTTGTACAGTCGATTTATTTCCGCCACTGCGTCCTGGGGGTCGGCGTGCAGGGGGATCAGCACGAAGTCTTGGACGGCTATATATAGAGACAAACAAATACAGTTGGCCGCGATAGTCAGGTAAGCTGAGATATTACAGTTGGTATGTCGTACCGCTGCAATTATAGCTTAATTGGGTGGAGTGTTCGATTTGCAACCGGGAGGTCGTGAGTTCAAACCCCGGCCGGTCATCTGCTATTTACGCAGGCGATGTCCTTGGTGCTGAAATAGAGGGTCCCTAATGTCTGCCATAAGGGCCAAAAGCTATATCGGAGAAGAGTGCATGCACTGGGCCACCTCGACGTATGGGAAAGAGGGGTTTTCCATGGTGGTACATGTGTATGTGAGTGTGTATGTGTGTGTGTTTGTGACCGTGTACAATTGTTTGCAAACAGCGTAACTCGAGAAGTTGTGAACGGATCGTCATGGTATTTAGCACGTGGATAGGCGTCAGCCAAACAAACGACAGGTTTTATTATGAGTCCCCTAACGGGTTTCTACGGCCCTACAACCGAACCAAAACATATTAATGACAAACTCTTACGTACAGGTAGTTCCTGACTGGAACCGGACGACGAAGGGTTCCCTGTGGAAGATGTCTCCAGGGTCGCTATAGTGGTAGTCTTCCACGACATTCGGCTTGTCGTTCCTTTAGAGGGGAAACAATAAAGTTCTTACATGTCTTAACGTTGTTTTTTGTACAAACATTGTTAAAACATCAGGATCAGGATCCGGACGTTTCGGTCCCACATCCCGGTCGTTTCGGCCCCAAGTCCATTACGTTTTGGCCCCAAGTCCAGGACGATTCGGCCCCAGGTTCAAGACTTTTCGGCCCCAATCCAAGATGGTTTTTAAACCATTAAAATAGCTCGATGCGATCTCTGCCCTATCCTCTGCACTCACCTGTAGAGATAGCCGTACTGCTCCTTGTAGGAAGACCTCCCCATACGGGGGCTCAACAGCAAGGTGTAGTTGTTTCCGTCACGGCTGTGGGTCAAAGTATAATGAATATTTCTTATTCTATACCTGTATGACTGCTTGATTTCAAACCTTACAACGTCTGAAACCTTCTGGGCTTATTTTTTCTGATTCAGCACAAGGCGGCTGTGTTGCCCCTTCAACTTGTAAAAGTTGATTTCCGAGGACAGGACCTGTTACATTCCGTCAGCAGTAAAGGGGGGAGTATTCAGTAGAAACAAATAAAATCCGAAACGTCAAAACAAAAACATTGTCCATATTAACTCAAAACCTTAGCTGTTCCAAGGTCAAACTAAAAAAAGGGTCAAAATTTGAAGAGAAGAACCAGCTTGAGGACTAAGAATATATACACTAGTCCTTCCCACGACTGATACGCTAGTTAACTGGCAAGAGAAACCTACCCATTAAGCTGGTTCAGAAAGTCGTAAATGGCGGTTTCCGTGCTGTCCCGAATCCCTTGGATCAGTAAGATGTCATACCGCTCTGCAATCTGTGAGAAGGGTTAGAAAAAGTACGTATAGTACCATACAAATCTGCCTTTGTATCTTTGTCCGTTGTTTGTCAGTAGGTTTCTGTGTTCTGTTGTCTATATGTCTGTCTGCCCCTCTCTGTCTCGCACACACACACACACACACACACATTCACACACACACACACACACACACACACACACACACACACACACCAAAAAAAAAAATCACGCATACCTAGGATTAAAAACCTGGGTTGAAGTTGTCAAATTTATGTCAAAAAGGATGGAGAAGTCGCCGGGAGAGTTTGGCGACAATATATATGTAGAACTTTATTGACACAACAAAAAGTACAGCGACTTTTTTTTAGGTCAAAGACATGTAGATATACAGACAAATATACATGGGTACAACGAAAATATCCTACGTACAGAACATATATAAATTCCACTTGTTCGTGGTACATGTTAGTCCTTTACCATGGCTCTCTCTCCTGGCCAATTGCTGACCCAAAGTTTGCCGAATCTTACCATCAGTGGTTACTCAGTAAAGCCTGTTGTATGCTACATACACGGTAAATGTATGTTTCTCATAGATATATGAATTAGACTGACCGTAAGCAGGATTTCCACGACTTCAGGCTTGGACATCTTACTCCTACCGAAGGTCTGAATGTTAAAGGCGCCGATTTTCAGCGCCGTACCGGCACCAGAGAGGGCCAAAACCCCGAGAGCCAAAAAAGCCGAACTGAACTTCATTCTCCTGGTTTGCTTGTGTTCTTCTTGAATAGTACAGACAAAATAACGACTGAGTATTTTCAAGTGCGCAATCGGCTGCGGGAGGTATACTTCGTGAAACCTAACTCCCTCAATCTGATCTAGCTATGAGGCAGTTTGATTGGTCCTTCTTGAGGGGGTCGGAGTGAGGTTGACCTTTCTTTATGCAATGGCTGAAAAGGTTGTCGGTGTGTTTGACTTCGAACCTGTATGGCTCATGGACGCCACGTGTATTTGCCTTGTATTAAGTTCCAAGATGGCCAAATGCTACAATACCTTAGAAAGTAGATGAACAGATCAGAATCTTAAGGATAGGATGTTGAGGCTACAAGAAACCAAGGCGATCGTATACAAAGCATTGATTAGGACGAAATGATGGTAAACAACTGCTAGAATGGCTTGTACTTCGCTCATAAAGTAGTTATTTGATAATGGACAAAGCCCTAAAATCGTCCTTGACCTCCGTGAATAGGTGGGTGAGGGGGTATGAGTGACGCTGACCTTTCTTTATGCAATGGCTGAAAAGCTGTCGGTGTGTGTGACTTCGAACCTGTATGGCTCATGGAAGTTACGTGTATTAAGTTCAAAGATGGCCAAGTGTTCTGTCTGCTAGAATAGATTGAAAAAAAAACTATCCCACCGTCAGATGTTAGATATTATAATGAGTAAACTCCATATGTAACCCATGTTATATTCCATACCTACAATACCTTAGGAAATAAGAGATCGGATAAGAATTTGGGGGCTGAAAGGCGATCGTATCTTGGGCATTGCATATGACGAAATGACGTTAAACAACTACTTTTAATGGCTTGTATTTCGCTCATCATGAATAAAGTAGTTATTTGACAATGGACAAAGCCCTAAAATCTTCCTTCATCTTTTGCCATGAATAGAAGATTAAGGGAGGCTGACGTTCTTTATGCAATGGCTGAAAAGGTTGTCGGTGTGTGTGACTTCAAACCTGTATGGCTCATAGACGTCACGTGTATTTGCCTTGTATGAAGTTCCAAATGGTCGTGTGGCGTAACGGCAGAGTGGTTGACCCGGAACCAACAGGTCCTGACATGCCACCGATCTAGAGCCTTGGCACTTAACATGACTTTTCTCACTTAACTCTAGTGAAAATGGGTATTGCCCTGTCCTGTATTTGTTTCCATATGTGTCGGACACAACACCAGCAACAGCTGCCTATGTCCCACGTTTATTCTAAAAAGCTGGACAAAACTATCCAACCTTTAGGAGTTAGGCATTATAATGAGTAAACTCTACTTGTAGCCCATGTTACAATCCTTACCTACTATATCTTAGGAAGTACAGGAACAGCTCAGAATCTTAAGGATAGGATTGTGAGGCTGAAGGAAAACAAGGCGATCGTATGTCAAGTACCGGTATTGTATCAGACGAAATGACGGTAAACAACTGCATTTAATGGCTTTCTGCCAAACACGAGGTATATAGGAAAACAAGGTCATCGTATGTAAAGCATTGCATAGACGAAAGACGGTAAACAACCTCTTTCAATGGCTTTCTGCCAAACACGGGGCATAGCACCTGCTAATGGTTAATGACCCACCCTGAGGTGTATATGGTCAGTTGCTATAACCACAGAATTAAACCACCGAGTGAGCGTAGCAGTTTTACAAGTTTATTCACAACAAGCAGAATGCGAATCATCTGGTCCATTGTCACTCATACATGTACATCGGCTGGTCAGCAGAGATAAAGGTGTTCCTGAAGTGAAAAGAAAACACAGTTTGATTAGACTAATTTGATTAGGGTTAGCACAATTAAGAACAGTATTTAGGACCTCAGAATGTCTCCACAATATTATGAATTATTCTTAACCTTCTATATTGATGTATTTTCACTTGTTGTTATTGACCATGTAAATTCTGATGTTGTTCATGATGTTGTATATGTGTTTTTGTGGGGGGAGGGCAACTTGTAAAGGTGCGTATGCACCTGTTTTGCCCTCCCTTTCACTTTGTGAAAAATCGAAATAAACAAATAAACAATAAACATACATTAGAAATGGTTTCTAATCGATGGTTTGAATCAAATGCTCTATTCTGGTGATAATAGCCTGTAGTTACATCATTACCGTGCGTCCTCCATTGCCGATGTACGGGGGGGGGGGGCACTAGGCGATGTCCATCTCCACTGGCCAGTGGTCACTCACCGCCTCTGCCTGTGGGAAACATATGTATGTTATTTTATGCCTTAAACACTTTCTTCTGTACTTTATTGATCATATGATAAAATATCACCTTTTCAATACATTCTATTACAATTTTGTCAAGTCGTTTTAGTTTCCTTTTAAGGCAGCTATTCGTCTATAAGCAGAGTTTTTTAAAGGCGGACAGCAAATAGAAAAATATGCATTTTATATTTCGTTCTTGATGGTCAATGACCTCATATTTGAAGAATTCTGTGGGGTCGTGTGGCGTAGCGGCAGAGTACTCGACTCGGAACCCAGGGGTCCCAGATTCGAGTCCTGACATGCCACCGATCACCGGGAAAGGCACTTTACACGACTTTCCTCACTTCACTCAGGTGTAAATGAGTACTACCTAGCTTTGGTTAGGGACGTCCCTCGGATAGGACGTTAAATGGAGGTCCCGTGTTTGGGGAGAGCCACACCCCACGCACGTTAAAGAACCCACCACACCTTTCGAAAAAGAGTAGGGCATGCCCCGGTGTGGGATGGTCCAAATACTTATCTGATTATTCACTACGGACTCCAGGAAGAGTAGTGTGAAAATCACACAAATGGAGATCCTAAACAAACAAACAAACAAACAAACAAACAAATAAACAAACAAACAAGATACGTTACTCTCTGAAACTGTCTGCTCTTACTTCAGTTTGAGACAGATTGTACTCCTCCATGTAGTTAAACACGCTGTAGCTCACAACTGACGCCTGGAGCTGAGAACCGGCGACAACCAGTCTGAAAAAAAAATAACACAAATTCACAAGTTATATTCGTTATTCCTGCATATGTAACCGTCCAAATTCCTTGTTCGAAATCTTTTTACAGTGACAGTTTCTTTCCCCGTACGGCCAAGCTTTGGAATTCCCTCCCTGACAAGTGTTTCCCACCAACCTACAATCTACAGGCTTTCAAATCAAACGTTCACCGCCACTTCTTGACATAGCCATGTTTCTTTCATATTTCTAGTTCGATGCCGAGAAGTGGACGTATATAGGCCTTGCATTGAACCACTCCGTTAAAAAAATAGTTTTTATCAGATGATCATTTTTGCGTAAGCTTATTGAACTTACGCTAAATTAATCGTTTTTACAAAAGCATTTCCTGCTTGAGGGGGTCAGCTAGAAAGAAAAAAAACTTTCTATTTGGACATTTGGAGAAGGAAGCGGCTAAAAAAAGCTGCCCTTGCTACCCCGAGCGCATGCGTACCGATCATAAGCACAGTGTGTGCCCTTGACGGTCGTGTCAGCCTCGTTCCCGATCAGCCATTCGAATCGGTTGTCCGTCCAGATTCGAATGCTCGACCAATCAGCGCTGCCCACGTAGCTGCAGTCGGCGTTGAGGTCTCCGAAGATCAGGACGTCCTGGTCTCCCCAGCGGTCCACGGCGTCCAGGTAGACGTTGTACAGCTGATTGTTTTCCACCACTGCGTCCTCAGGGTCGGCGTGTAGGGGGACCAACACGAAGTCTTGGACGGCTAGAGAGAAACAGAAAACACAGGTAAGGTGAGACGGAGCTGCGGACGGAGTACCGTGGCGGTGCGTCCGCAGGCGATGTCCCTAGTCCCTACGCTCGATGTCCCTACGCTCAGCTGCGGACGGAGTACCGTGGCGGTGCATCCGCAGGCGATGTCCCTAGTCCCTACGCGATGTCCTTGGTGCTGAAACGGAGGATTCCGTAATACATGCCCGTGCTTTGCACCGCGACTCGCGCCGGCCAGAGCCTGCCGAGAGCGCTCAAGTGCGGACGGAGTGCGGTGGCGGCGACGTGCGGTGGCGAGGGAGTGCGGTGGCGATGTCCTTGGTGCTGAAATGGGGGTCTGTAATTCACGCCCGTGCTTTGCACCTCGCCCAACGCCACCCCGAGAGCGTTCAACTTCAAGTGCGGAAGGAGTACGGTAGCGGTCCGTTCACGGGCGATATCCTTGGTGCTGAAATGGGGGATCCGTAATTCACGCCCGTGCTTTGCACCGCGACTCGCACCGGCCAGAGCCTGCCGAGAGCGCTCAAGTGCGGGCAGACGGAGTGCGGTTGTGGTGGCGGCGGCGTGCGGTGGCGATGTCCTTGGTGCTGAAATGGGGGGTCCCTAATCCCTAACGGACCTTGGCAGGCGTTCCCACGCCGCCCGGAGAGCGCTCAGCTGCGGCCGAAGTTACGGCGTTGTGACCGCAGGCGATGTCCTTGGTGCTGAAATGGGGGATCCGTAATTCATGCCCGTGCTTTGCACCTCGCCCAACGCCACCCCGAGAGCGTTCAAGTGTGGCCGGAGTACGGTGGCGATGAATTCACGGGCAATGTCCTTGGTGCTGAAATGGGGGATCCGTAATTCACGCCCGTGCTTTGCACCGCGACTCGCGCCGGCCAGAGCCTGCCGAGAGCGCTCAACTGCGGCCGGAGTACGGCGGCGGCGCGTTCACGGGCAATGTCCTTGGTGTTGAAATGGGGGTCCCCTATGTCTCTTACTTAGATGTGGCGTCGGATGACGTAGTGGTAGAGCGTTCGACTTGGGAAAGGCATTTAACACAACTTCCCTCACTCCACCCAGGTGTGAATGGGTACCTAACTTCGGTTGGGGAAAGTCGTATTGAGGTCACCTAGTGGTGCCGAATGTCAGCCGCACAGACCCTTGCGACAGTTCCACAAAAAATAATTGTGGAACAAATATGTGTATCATGTGTATTATTTGATTGTTGTAATTGTTGTGATTTGAATTGATTATTATGTGATACCCTGCATCAATCCAGCCGTATAAAGGCTGCGGCTGCACGGGTACTGTTTGGACAATAAAAAACAACAACATTTTTCTATGTCCCTTACATTTTGCTAACAGCATAACTTGACAAATTGTTAACAGATCCTCGTGACATTTAGTATGTTGCTTAGTGTCAACACAACAGAGAACATGCTTAATTTTGAGCCCTCTAGCGGATTTTTACGGTCCTACAACCGAACTGAAAACACAGTGATGATAAACTTACAGGTAGTTCCTGACAGGAAGCGGATGACGTAAGGTTCCCTGTGGAAGATGTCTCCAGGGTCTCCATAGTGGTAGTCTCCCACAGGAGTCAGCTCACGGTCGTTCCTTTAGAGGGGAAACAATAAAGATTTGCAAAAACATTTGGTTAAAACATTCTACGGTTGATCTTGATACACACGGTTGTAACATCGGCACACTGAAGTAGCTGTTTAGCTACCAGTAGTCTATTCTCTATTGGTTACAGTGTTAGGCAACAGAGAGAGAGAGTTAAATGACCTGGGCAAACTTCCACATACACGATTGAATAACGAATTTTACAATCTGATTTGGTACAAATTGACGCAGTGAACGTCGGACAGCTTGGCCTCTGAACAGTTTCCACACCTGGACAGTTCGTCCTCCTGCAGATTAGGACGTTTCGGTCCTAGATCCGGGATGTTTCGTCCCCAGGTCCCAGACGTTTCGACCCCAAGCCCAGGGCTTTGCGGTCATGCCTTTTCAGCCCCGATTCAAGGGCGTTTCGGCCGCAGGTTCAAGATTTTTCGGCCCCATTCCAAGAAGGTTTGATAGTTATCTAACACGCTGTGTGGTCTTGCTCAATCTTTGTTTATTATTTTTTCCTTAAACCGATCTTCATTAGTTTGTACAGACTGAGTTTCCATACATACTGATCTTCCTGGAGTCGTTATACACATATACTACTACAACGTGATGAGGCTTAACTACATACTACTAACGAACCGCGACGGGGGCCGACATCGTCTACAAGATACCTTTGACCCAGTGTTGACGTCACACTTCAAAGAAGCCACGTGACAAGCTTCACTGGGTCAGTCTACTGAGAAAGACCAGAGTGACTGGTCGAAAGCTCGAGAGAATTTTTTGTGTTGGACCAAAAGTTTTAACTTTAACCATGCAACTACCAACACAGATTAACTTTCATGATAGTACATACTACTAACATTACAACATGGCAAGGCTTAACTACATACTATACACACACACACACACACACACACAACATGGCTCAATCTCTGTCCTATGCTCTGTACCCACCTGTACAGAATGGCGTACTGTTCCATGTAGTAGGAAGACCTCCCCAGACGGTCACTCAACAACATGGAGTAATCGTTCCCACGGCGGCTGTGGTTCAAAGTACAATAGACAGTTTTTCTTATTCTATACCTGTTTGAATGTTTGGTTTCAAAACTCACAACTTCTGAAACCTTCTGGGCTTATTTATTTTTTTATTTCATCACAAGACGACTGGCCTGTTCATTTACTTGGTAAAAATGATTTACAAGAGGGCCCAGAGTTACATTAGGCCACAGCAAGTAAATTTTATGGATGACATCCTCCACAGACTCCAAATCTAATGCGAGCGGGCGAAAAAAACAAGGCGGGTCGAAAAAAAACAAGGTTCCTACATTTTAAAATGTTGACTCAATCATTGTACAAATGGTTTTGATTCAGTGGGAACATCACGTATACACAGCCAGCATCACATATCACTGCATCAAAGTAAGAAACAACACATTAAATCGGAGCCTTTTTTGTCTTCTCTCTTCATAGTTATCTGCCATCCACCTTCCAGCATGGCAACAAACATCTTTGCCCATTTTCGGCATGGTGACCACTGTCAGAAGGCAACAAAATTTCTTGTTTTTTTCCGAAACCAGGCGAAAATTATTGCGCGCGCTGATGTCATCCATAAAAATTTAAAAAATTCCTTGGGCCTTAGGTCATGACACAAAAGTGTACAATATTCAGTACAAAGAAATAAAATCAGATGTGTCCAAATAAAACAGGGGGAACTTACGCATTGAGCTGGTCCAGAAAGCTGTAGATGGCGGTAAACGTGCTGTCCCGAATCTCTTGGATCAGTAAGATGTCATACCGCTCTGCAATCTGTGAGAAGGGTTAGGAATACACATAGACCATAGTCATAGAAAAATTACATATAGTGTCTTCTAAATGTGTCTCTATCTCTATCTCTTTGTCCGTTGTCTGACTACCCCTATCTTTCTTTCTTTGTCTTCCTTTTCTCTCTCTGTCTCACACACACACACACACACACACACACACACACACACACACACACACACACACACACACACACACACACACACACACACACACCAGGCTTGGGGAGGCGGCTGGAAAGAGTAGAAATCGGCCAAATAGAGGGATAAGCATGCCAAGGGAGTTTGTCCGTTGAGAGAACAATTCGCCGCACCCCAATTACTCTTTCCAGCTGCCTCCCCAAGCCTGGTAGAGGCTAGGGAATTAAGCCACCATAGATTCCCAGAAAAGAAAAAAGAAAGAAAAGAAGTAGCTATAGACTAACCTGTAGCAGGATTTCCACGACTTCAGGCTTGGACATCTTACTCCTGCCGAAGGTCTGAATGTTGAAAGCCCCGATTTTCAGTGCTGTACCGGCACCAGACAGGGCCAAAACCCCGAGAACCAAAAACGCCAAGCCGAACTTCATTCTCCTGGTTTGCGTCAGTTCTTCTGAAGCAGTACGGACAAAATACCGACTGAGGGCTTGGCAAGAATTTATATCCATTCTTATCTAAAATATTTAAGGATATTATGCCATAAATATTCTTTTGGAACAAACATGACACTTCAAAAACATAATTACCTGTCATTGTTTGGGAAATTGAGCACGTGTTACGTGGAGTGCAGATGATGTAAGGCCACACCGATTTAATTTTATGGATGACATCCTCTGAAGACCCCCAAACTAGTGCGCGCGGGCGAATAAAAAAAAATCCGGCCAAAAATAAAAATGCTACTAAACCAGAGGAATACAAAGCTGGTATTGTGAATTTGTGGCAGTACTTAGCAACGTATACGACAAGCCGGTACATTCTGGCTTTTTGCGGAATTTATGAATCGGCACTGTACGTAATGTACTGAGTTCTTGAGTCGTGGAGCTTCGGCAGCCTGGGTGCCATCCTCTACCACCGGCTACGTATTGTCGCTAACTACCATGGACTACCCAGGCCTAGAGCCAGGCCAGAGCCTCGGAGGAAGTGATCTTTTTTAATAGGCGAAATTAATGCGCGCGTGGATGTCATCCATAGAATTAAGACGATGTGGCCTAATAGAGACAATTTGTTTGACCTATATGTTTTTTAGGATACATGATCATACATGCCATATCATTGTATTGCGTAAACTCTACATGTTACCCATATACATGGTATAATGTTTACCTAGTCTCTACCAGACTAGCTACGCTGGCTATATATAGGAGAATAGTTGTCAGGGGAGTTTGGCCGCCTTGTAGGTTTGACAGGCCTTCGGAGGGAAAGAAACTACCTCCCCGCGGCCGGACTCCCTTTTACTCTCTTTTTTTTTGCCGAATTCTGCGATCCGTATTCCCGTAGAAAGGCCTGGTGGAGGCTAATGTTTACCTACAATACCTTAGAAATTACGGGAACGGTTAAGGATCAGTATTTAGAATAGGATTTTGAGGCTGAAAACAATGTGATCGACTATCTAAAGCACTGCATCGGAAATGTCAGTAAACAACTAGATACTTTTAATGGCCTGCAATTCACCAATTAATCAAGCAAGAAAGTAGTTATTAGCCCTAAATCGTCCTTCACCCTTTTGCCATGTATAGGAATTGGCCTATATTATGCATGTCGAATTCTATCTCCAAGTAGATATTATCTTCAGCTTGTTTTGCTCGAATTTTAGCAGCGTTTTGTACGTTTCTGTAGTGCAGAACTCTAGACCCTGTTCGCTTAAGCTGCGGTCACAACCCGTCGTACGTGCTTTTTGTCCGTACGTTTTTTGGGAGGCTACGTCTGCTACGTTTTTTCTGAAAACGTGGGGAAGGAGTGGCATCGACGCACGTCACTCGCACGTCACTCGCACGATTTCGCATGGTATAAGAGTGTGGTCTGCACGCCACGTCTGGCCGTGAGCGGTTGCGTGCATCGTACGTTGCGCAAGTGGTAAGTGAGTTGTACGTGCTTACAACGTACGATCTCTGTGCGATTGCAACTTTACCGTAAGGAGGCCGTACTAACATGTGCGTCTTTCGTACGGTACGTACGGGGCACGCGCGTCGCCCTTACTCGCACGCACGGGTGGTGAATCCGTAGACCGCACGCAGAAAAGTTTTACATGCACTTAAAGTTTTACGGCGTGTCTGCGTGCTCCCAAATCCGTAGGATTCCGTACGGAGGCGGTACTCACCGCGCACGGATTCCCTACGTTTGCCCAAGTTTTTGCACGCAGAAGCACGTACGGCGGGTTGTGACCGAGGCTTAAGTCAACACAAGACAGACCTAACATCAATCTAGTCAGCTTGGAAACAAAGTCTAGTTGACCCACCTCCGGAGAAAGGCGTACTTTTCCAAGTATAGGAGTTCTCCCCAGCCGGTCACTCAGCACCATAGAGTAGCCCTAACCAGGGCGGTATAAACAAATTTGAGTGTTTGCATAAGAAACGTAAGTGGTATAACAGTTATTTTAGACCAAAGACAACACTTGAAAGTTATAATTGCCGGTAATTGTTTGGGAAATCACCATGTGCTACCCTTAGTAACAAACACTTAAATGTCATTTACTTAAGTATGCATGAATAAGTCGCAACAATCAGCTTATGTTATTTGAGCTATATATAATTATGTGATCTTTGTTTGCTTTTAGCCAACCAGGGGGTAACCGCTATAGCAACAATACATGATACATAAGGCCACAGCAAGTAAATTTTATGGATGACATCCTCCGCAGACTCCAAATCTAACGCGAGCGGGCGAAAAAAAACAAGGCGGGCCGAAAAAAACAAGGTTCCTACATTTTAGAATTTTGACTCCATCATTGTACAAATGGTTTTGATTCAGGGAGAACATCACATATACACAGTCAGCATCACATATCACTGCATCAAAGTAAAAAAACAACAACATTAAATCAGAGCCTTTTCTTGTCTCCTCTCTTCATAGTTATCTGCCATCCACGTTCCGGCATGGCAGCAGACATCTTTGCGCATTTTCGGCATGTTGACCACTGTCAGAAGGCAACAAAATTTCTTTTTTTTTTTTCCAAAATCAGGCGAAAATTAATGCGCGTAATAATAGTAGAATACACGTAGACACATTTCCAGACCTGATTATTTCGACAAGAAAGGCTCCACCAAACGGCCAAAGTTAACATTGCATGCAGGAAAACCCGCATCCACCAGGGACAAAAAAACCGCTAGGGGTCATCACTGACACGTTAGATGATTGTGGTAACTGATTTAGCCTCTACCAGGCTTCGGAAGGAGGCTGAAAAGAGTAGAAAGTGACAAATAGAGAGATATCATGCCGAGGGAGTTGGTCCGCTGGAGAGTACAGTTTGCCACACGCAAACTCACATTACTTTCTAACAGACCCTCGACATGTTATCTCTTTATTTGTCGATTTCTACTCTTTCCAACCTCCTCACGAAGCCTGGTGGAGGCTAGTGACTGGATTGTCTTCGTAATTAGACTATTTTGACCACCTGGGAAGAAATAGCACGTTTGGCTTAGGTTCCTTCAAAATGGCGAATGTTCAGAGTTGTGCATTTTCGGGTACTTATTTCGAGTTTCGGGCGGCAAAATATCTATATAAACTGTGCGCTATGATGATGAGAAGTTTGCGGTAGATTTGGTGCTGTTTTTGTCGTGTTTTTGAGGAGAAAATACGGATTTCCTGGCCTGGAAAAGACGAGACAGTTGGGAAGAATTGTGGGGTCCGGCGAGCACATGGTACAGGTAAGGAGCAAATTATTTGACAGACATTATTCCCTTAGCAACTAGTAAGAACATGTCATATTGTGCAAGTTATAATACGTAAAAAATGGTGTTGTTATATGGAGCTTTCTACCGACCATTCCTGATTTAGAGCTTTTACAGAGTCAATTTTGCCGTGTTTTCCTGAATATTTTCAATGTGTGGTATGTGTGTCTCGCATTTGTCACTTATAAAACGTTGTGAGTTTATACTATTTTTTAAACAATTTTTTTAATTCAAATTTATTGTTTAAGTACATGACAAAGTATAAGTACACAAGTGTTCAAATACAAAGTATTGTAACATTATGACGAGTATGCAGTAATTAAAAATTTCCACATATTTCTTAATGGGCATTCAACTTTAAACACTGAGATTATATCTATGTGCCTAGTTCTGTATTTAAACTTAGTGATTGTGTTTTAAATTTTCCCGACCAATACAAATATGATTGATTTATTAAAATCTTATATCAGAAAGGTGATGGTTAACATGAGTGTGTAACCATATTTGTTGTTTTTAACACGTTGTATATAATATTTCTTCTTTTTATAGAACCATGTAGTTTTCTGTGTCCTGAGGGCCAGCTAAATGTGCAAGTGTTTCTTTCCTGATGAGATGAGACTTGTGATGACAGAGGCACTATGTGATTGGATACAGACTATAAGGCCAGGTGAGAAAAATCTGAACTGTGCATTTTACCTACTATTTACTTTGTGTTAATTGAGACAATAGGTTAACTTATGACATTGTATAGTTAGGTGGCTGCTGACTGATGCAGTAGTGAGGATTCCTGTCTGAACCTGACAAGAGAAGATTGGACCAGTCCAGATGATATGAAGAACACAGAATGATGAATATCTAAGGTGAGAAAATTCTGAACTTTGCAACTACCTTGTAGACATTTACTTTGTGTTATTTGAGACAAGTGTATAACTTATAATATTGTTTAGTTAGGTGGCTGCTGACTGATGCTGTAGTGAGGATTCCTGTCTGAACCTGACAAGAGAAGATTGGATCAAACCAGATGAATTGAAGACCCCAGTTGAATATCAGGTGAGAAAAACCTGAACTCTGCATTTTACCTACAAGTATTTGGTGTTATTTCAGACAATTGTGTAACATATATATATTGTATAGTTAGGTGGCTGCTGACTGATGCAGTAGTGATGATTCCTGTCTGAACCTGACAAGACTGTATTGGACCAGACCAGTTGAATTGAAGACCCAAGATGAATATCAGGTGAGAAAAATCTGAGTTATGCATTTTACATACCATTTACTTGGTATTATTTGAGACAAGTGTGTAACAATTATATTGTTGTATAGTTAGGTGGCTGCTGACTGATGCAGTAGTGAAGACTCCTGTCTGAACCTGACAAGACTGGATTGGACCAGACCAGATGATTTGAAGACCCAAGAGGAATATCAGGTGAGAAAAATCTGAATTCTACATTTTACCTAGTACATTTACTTGGTGTTATTTGAGACAAGTGTGTAACATATAGGTGGCTGCTGACTGATGCAGTAGTGAGGACTCCTGTCTGAACCTGACAAGACAGATTGGACCAGACCAGATGAATTGAAGACCCCAGATGAATATCAGGTGAGAAAAACCTGAATTCTGCATTTTACCTACCATTTACTTTGTCTTAATTGAGACAATGGTTTAACTTATGATATTGTTTAGTTAGGTGGCTGCTGACTGATGCAGTAGTGTGGACTCCTGTCTGAACCTGACAAGACAGATTGGATCAGACCAGATGATTTGAAGACCCCGGATGAATATCAGGTGAGAAAAATCTGAATTCTGCATTTTACCTACAACTATTTGGTGATATTTGAGACAAGTGTGTAACTTGTAATGTCTGTATAGTTAGGTGACTGCTGACTGATGCAGTAGTGATGATTCCTGTCTGAACCTGACAAGACAGATTGGACCAGACCAGATGATTTGAAGAACACAGATGAATATGAGGTGAGAAAATTCTGAATTTTGCAATTACCTTGTAGACACTTACTTTGTGTTATTTGAGACAAGTGTATAACTTTTAATATTGTTTAGTTAGGTGGCTGCTGACTGATGCAGTAGTGAGGACTCATGTCTGAACCTGACAAGAGAAGATTGGACCAGACCAGATGATTTGAAGACCCCAGAGGAATATTAGGTGAGAAAAAGCTCAATTCTGCATTTTACCTACCATTTACAGGTGTTATTTGAGACGTGTGTAACCTCTACTGTCTGTATACTTAGTAGTTAGGTGGCTGCTGACTGATGCAGTAGTGAAGACTCCTGTCTGAACCTGACAAGACAGATTGGACCAGACCAGATGATTTGAAGACCCCAGATGAATATGAGGTGAGAAAAAGCTCAATTCTGCATTTTACCTACCATTTACTTGGTGTTATTTGAGACAGGTGTGTAACTTGTAATGTCTGTGTAGTTAGGTGGCTGCTGACTGATGCAGTAGTGAGGACTCCTGTCCGAACCTGACAAGACTGGATTGGACCAGACCAGATGAATTGAAGACCCCAGAGGAATATCAGGTGACAAAAATCTGAAGTTTACATTTTATCTACCATTTACTTGGTGTTATTTGAGACAAGTGTGTAACTTCTACTGTCTTAAGTTAGGTGGCTGCTGACTGATGCAGTAGTGATGATTCCTGTCTGAACCTGACAAGACAGATTGGACCAGACCAGATGATTTAAAGACCCAAGAGGAATATCAGGTGAGAAAAAAACATGAATTCTGCCTTTTACCTAGTACATTTACTTGGTGTTATTTGAGACAAGTGTTTAACTTGTAATGTCTGTATAGTTAGGTGGCTGCTGACTGATGCTGTAGTGAAGAATCCTGTCTGAACCTGACAAGAGAAGATTGGACCAGACCAGATGATTTGGAGACTCCAGAGGAATATCAGGTGGGAAAAATCTGATTTCTGCATTTTACCTACGACTATTTGGTGTTATTTGAGACAAGTGTTTAACTTATCTGTATAGTTAGGTGGCTGCTGACTGATGCAGTAGTGGGGACTCCTGTCTGAACCTGACAAGACTGGATTGGACCAGACCAGATGATTTGAAGACCCAAAAGGAATGATATCAGGTAAGAAAAATCTGAATTCTGCGTTTTACCTACCATTCGCTTGGTGTTTAAGACAAGTGTTTAACTTGTAATGTCTGTATAGTTAGGTGACTGCTGACTGATGCAGTAGTGATGACTCCTGTCTGAACCTGACAAGAGAAGATTGGACCAGACCAGATGAATTGAAGATCTCAGATGACTATCAGGTGAGAAAAATCTGAATTTCTGCATTTAATCTACTATTTACTTTGTTATTTGAGACAAGTCTTGTAACTTGTAATGTCTGTATAGTTAGGTGGCTGCTGACTGATGCAGTAGTGAGGACTCCTGTCTGAACCTGACAAGAGAAGATTGGACCAGATCGGGTGATTTAAAGACACAGATGAGCGCTCATCTGACTTGAAGTTGAAGACAGTGAAGAGTTTGTACAGGTGAGACAATTGCCTCACTAACAAAGTTTCATGTGCTCTTCCCCCAACCAAAGCAGGTTTTGTAACAAATGTTGTGAGTATTTTGAATATGATGTAATATGTTAATACTAGTATTTGTAAACATGCATGTGATGTATCCTTGGTGTAGGTAAATTTGGCATGAGATTTTTCTGAATGTTCATTTCTTTTACACCCTAGGGTATGGAAAGCTGAGACTGTACCTGACCATGTTCCTGTGTGTGCTGTGGGACCTGTCTGTGTTCCTGTCCAAATTCTCGGAGGATCTGTGTTCCTGTCCATCTATCGGCTATCCTGTGTACCTGTCCGATAATTCCAGGAGGATTTTCCTGTGTGTGTTTCTGAGGGACCTGTCACCTATCTATGAGACAAGAGAACATCGGACCTTGACCGTGAGTTGTCTTTTATTTTTAGAACTCTTTCAAAAATGGGGTCTGCATGCCGCAATGCGTAAGCACTCGTATTAGATTTGCGTAATGCGAAGTCAGGTCGTTATGACTAAATGTTGAATATAACATTATATAATCTTTGCATTTGCATGAATGAAGTGTAATACCGGGTCGCTGCTTTGCATACTTTTGCGCCTTGCCATGTGAATTTTGCATAATTCGATGTAAGTCAATGTGTTAAGCATCCAGTCTGCACAAATGAAGAATAAATCGTGGCCGCTGCCTTCCGGAATGCAGCGCAAAGCGTGATCGGGACCTCCCATGCAAACCCCTAAAAATGACAATGAAATATGTTGGAATAGGGCCATCTCTGCGATCCTCTGAATTTTTAATTCCAAACACCAGATTATCCAAACTGGCCCTCTCTACTTTTCATTGTCGTTTTTGATGGAAAGAGTTCACATTTCTTATACTAATATATAGTTTAAGGTTGTGACTAATAATATTTCTATGCATTTATGGCGGAGAATACAGTACATTTTCCTATTGAGGAAAGCACTTGTAATATTGTCTGTTATTTTATTCTGTATAGCAATGGGATATGTTTTCAAATGAAGCATTTGTGATCAAACTGTTTTCCCTGATATCCTCTTCATCATGATCTTCATTGTACAATCTTTTTAGAATTTCTGAAAAGAAAATTGTCCTTAATGTGAAAAGAAATAAAATCTACATTCAGGTGAAAGAATTATTAAAGCAACTAAACGTGTAGGGATGTGCAAAGATTGTGTAGCGCTCAAAAATGGTAAATAAGATGGAATGAAGTGGAATTTCTCACTATTATAAATGGTAGCATCTAACAAAAACAGTTGATTGTACATGTCAAACTTGAATATTGTGAAGATACAGAGATTTTTACACTCCTACCTTTTCATAAGGCCACAACAATTCAATTTCTTGGTTAACGGATTTTTCTAGAAAAATAATGGAGCGGGCGGGCGAAAAAAAAAAAATAAAAACAGGCCTACGCATCCTATTATGGCCCAAAATGGTACGATAGGAGCCATGAAGTCAACACACCAGGCTGGTTCAAAATTTAAACAATGAATTTTGAACATTTAATGATACCATTGCATTGAAAGATGGAATAACTGTAACAACTAGGAAGAAAAGGACTGTTTTCAACTGTTCAGGGCAAAATATGAGCATTTTGCAGTTGATTCTGAATTTTTATTTTTATTTTGAAATCAGAAAAAAATGCAGCGGGCGAATCTGTTAACCAAGAAATTAAATTGGTGTGGCCTAAAAGGTAAATTACATAACAGAATGACCCACAGATGACAATTGAAACAGTTGACCTGACAGTTCTATGAGTGCACACGTTTGATTTATCCAACAAACTATCATTCTAAACACAACAGAACCGTGATTCAGGGGGTGTCCCGATGGCCACTGACCACTAAAATTTAGGCTGGGGCAACTAAAAAGACACTTTGGGACATTTTGGGGACAATAGAATAATAATCAACATCAGAATGTTAGGCCTTCTTTCGTTGATCAAGCACGTGTCCCTGCTTTTGGCTCCAAAAAGCCCCCCAAATTTGTCTTCTCTGCAATTATAACGTGCCTGGGAGTCAGAATGTAAGCAAAAAAGTCCTACTTCCTGAAAAACAGGTTAGGACAGTACATACTCTGACTTCAGGGACAATCGAAGTTTATTTTTGGGACAATGCTGGGACAATAGGAAGAAAAATTAATTTTGAGGCTTGGTGATTGTACCAGTTGAAATCTGTTGTTCATATTGGCGGAAGTTCTTGTCCACGACATGCAGCGTGTGTACATGTAAGAACTTGTTTTTAAGAATGTGTTTTTGTGCTTTGGTCTGGTTTAACATCATGCAAATTTGCCAAATGAAAAAAAATTCAAGCCTGAAAAGTTACTCTTTGAATAATTGTAACATCCATGGCCTAGAATAATATTCCTTTAAGTTCTAAATGCATGAAAGATAATATCTAATTAAGTTGCCATATTTTTTCAATGTAATGTGTTTGCAATTACAGCATAACCTGATTTACCTAAAATTCCGTCGAATGTACCTAAAATGTAGGTCAAACACAATCAAGATTATTTATAATATTTTATCATGCACATAACTTGCAATAAAAAACAAGGCATAGATCCAAAAAACTTTAATTTGCAACATCTGAGTGATATGAAATTATAGCAATAAATTATATAATATATTCTTAAGTACAGTTTTTGTTCCTCAATGGAGTGGATATCAGGGAAAATACTTTGGTCACATAATGTTTGTTGGAAATATGTCCTATTTCTTTGCAGAAGATGGAAAAGGCAATGTTGTGCTTTCTTTCTGTAGTGTGAATGTACTACAGGTAAGCTGTGTGTGATGTTTGAAAGGGAGGAATTGTTGTTGAGTTATGGAATCAGCGAAACAAAAAATGTATTATTTCATGAGAATTTATAGATAGTTTCTAGATAGTAGAACTAAACTGTAGAGTTACAGTGAGTAGAACTAAACTGTAGAGTTACAGTGAGTAGAACTAAACTGTAGAGTTACAGTGAGTAGAACTAAACTGTAGAGTTACAGTGAGTAGAACTAAACTGTAGAGTTACAGTGAGTAGAACTAAACTGTAGAGTTACAGTGAGTAGAACTAAACTGTAGAGTTACAGTGAGAGATGTCTGTTAACACTTCTAAACAGCCATGAGAGAGGTTGACACACAATTAGGATTCAAACTTAGTATGTAGCCAGCATTTCAAGGAAGCTTAGGCAGTGTAGCTAAATGGTACTGTAGACAGTCAACTTTTGAATTCAATCACATTATGGGGGCACATTTGGCATTTCTATTCGAAGCTGCACACCCTGAAGTCTAGCGACCGTCTCTGACATGGAATAATTCGGAATTTTGGAGAATAACTGTATATGAGATGAAAGGATATCTCTTTAGCTACAAGAACAACTGAGTTTGGTTCTTTTAACATCTTTAAATTTTGGTAAAATCAACAGAAAAACATAAATTTTGCTCCAAAATTAATGCACAATATTGGGATTTTTCGCGTAGGATAATCCCATAGAAAAATTTTTTCCGGCAGAAATGACTGATGCTGGCAGAAAGACCCAAACCTTCACTATATCCGAGTAAATTATAAACTTTTAAGACAATTCTAGTACTAAAATTTTTAAACCGTCCACGGCGCGAGGGGTTGCAAATTCACTCCTAGGAAGGCGCAGAGCAAAATCTAGTTTAAACGGGTGGATTACACTTGGCACGCAAGGATACCCGGAAGTAAGGTTCGGAGCCAAAAAAAATTTTCACCCCAAAATCACCATTTCTTGCACTCTTTAGCCGTGTTAATGTTGAATGATTTTTCGTGGCAGTTGATGAGAAATGTCACCTCAAACTTGGACCCTCAAAACCCTTTCTGCACTTTTTACCACGCACTACCACGGGCACCGTAATGATCAAATGCAACTACATGTAGCATAGATAGTTTAAAAAGTACTTTAAACAGTTTTAATGTGACACAGGTAGCATTTAAGGGCAGATGTAAAATGTGCATTGTAAATATAGGGAAAGAAGGTTTAGTTGAATAACATGTCAGTGAGAAAATAGAATAATAAAATATAGTTTTGTTTCGCTGATTTCTTTTAAGTCATGTAGACCCCAGACTTTCTCACTGTTGATGGACTTGTAGCAATACTAACCTCCTGTTGGAAAATTCAGGGCTCGTCTCATGTTGATCTAGTAGAGTTTGACAGTGATAATTTGCGCTGACAGACTTTATTTGATGAGCTTGAGACTAGGCCTAGATTTTGGAACGGGAAGTTTGAATTGTTGCATGTATGTTAACAGTGATAACAGAGTTTGAGTTAATATCACTGCATGACAAAACACAATTCCTTTCTTTCTATATTTCCACTTCTTGTCCCTGGGCTTAGCCTGGAGGAGGAACTTCTGTCCCAGGGTTCAAACTTACACATGCCTTGACTCTGCGTAGTAGACTTGTTGACGAACAACTTTGTCCGTCATCAGGACTACTACGCTAACGGAGAGGGGCTTTGTGGACTTTTGTTACCCTGGCCCAGAGGTTTTCTCCTTCAGGCTTTAACGCTAGGGGAAATATAGGCCTGTTGTTCACTCACACATTCTGTCACACTTTTCCAACACTTTGGACCCTTACATTTAAATTTCCCAATACTTTTGATTGCAATTTTCTAAGGGACCAAAAAACTTGAGACGTTCACTTAGTTAATTCAGCTTTAATTCCACATAATTGAATGCCAAATTGCCCCCCAAAATTGTCACTTTAGACCTGAACACTTGGTTGATGAATTGTGTAAAATTTTCTTTTGCCAAAATTCTGCCTGCCCAAAAACACTTCAGATAATTGGGACCCTCAAGTAGATAATTAATTGGATTAAAATTTTCCCGCCAAAAAACTCCCTCCCTTTCTCTGAACACTCAGCCACCACACTTTTACTAGCTACTTTGAACCAAGTCATACTGTTCCAATGCTTTGGATCTTTACACTTAACTTCTCCAAACACTTTGTGACACTTTCATGCTATGCTAGACCTACCTCCCGAAGCACTTAGTTACTTGAGTGAGACTTTTCTGTCAGAATGATTTGTCACTCTACTGGTCAGTCAATGCACAGAAGTTTGCTCCCCTGGGGATGTCTTTGCGGAGACACGGTGTTTCGAAGCACCAGCATTCTTGTGCAACTGACTGACCAGTAGAGTGACAATCATTCTGACAGAAAAGTCTCACTCAAGTAACTAAGTGCTTCGGGAGGTAGGTCTAGCATAGCATGAGAGTGTCACAAAGTGTTTGGAGAAGTTAAGTGTAAAGATCCAAAGCATTGGAACAGTATGACTTGGTTCAAAGTAGCTAGTAAGAGTGTGGTGGCTGAGTGTTCAGAGAAAGGGAGGGAGTAGAGGTCAAAGGTCAGGATCCCCATATACTAAGTTTTTTGGCGGGAAAATTTTAATCCAATTAATTATCTACTTGAGGGTCCCAATTATCTTGAGTGTTTTTGGGCAGGCATGATTTCGGCCAAAATTTTTTACACAATTCATCAACCAAGTATGCAGGTCCAAAGTAACAATTTTGGGGGGCAATTTGGCATTCAATTATGTGGAATTAAAGCTGCCAATTACATTTCCCGACAACGCTTTAAACAATTAAAATTAGTAGGTGAAGTTTTTTGGTGCCTGAGAAAACTGAATTCAAAAGTGTTGGGAAATTTAAGTGTAAGGGTCAAAAGTGTTGGAAAAGTGTGACATAGCGTGTGAGTGAACCTAGCATCAAAGCCTGGAGGAGAAAACCTCTGGGCCAGGGTAACAAAAATACATACAGCCCCTCTCCGTTAGCGTAGTAGGCCTGATGACGGACAAAGTTGTTCGTCAACAAGTCTACTACGCAGAGTCGAGGCATGTGTAAGTTTGAACCCTGGGACAGAAGTTCCTCCTCCAGGCTAAGCCCAAGGACAAGAATTAGTGGCAATATAGAACATACGGAAAGAGAGGAATTGTGTTTTGCCATGCAGTGATACAAATTCTTAATCAAACTTTGTTGTGGCTGTTTGCGTACTTGTAACAATGCGAACCTCCAGCTCCAAAATCCTGGCAAAGTTTCAAGCTCATCAAATAAGGCCACACCAATTTAATTTTATGGGTGACATCCTTTGAAAAACCCCGAAACTAGTGCGCGCGGGCGAATAAAAAAAAATTCCGGCTAAAAATAAAAATGCTACTAAACCACAGGAATACAAAGCTAATATTGTGAATTAGCAGCAGTACTTAGCAACGTATACGACAAGCCGGCACATGCTGGCTTTTTGCAGAATTTATAAATCGGTACTGTACGTATATATTCTTGAGTCATGGAGCTTTGAATTCGGTAGCCTGGGTGCTCAGCTCTGTATTGTCGCTAACTACCATGGACTACCCAGGCCTAGAGCCAGGCCAGAGCCTCAGTGAACGTGACCTTTTTTTAAAATTTAATACAGACGAAAATCAATGCGCGTGTGGATGTCATCCATAAAATTAAGTCGGTGTGGCCTAAACTCTGCGTAAAACATCACAGTCAAACTCTACTAGATCAACACGAGAAGAGCCCTACATTTTGCAACAGGACGTTTGTATTGCAGCTACAACTACATAATTATACACTGACAACAAAGTTTTGATAAACTACACGACATAAAAAAATCAGCCAAACAAAACTAAACCCGTTATTTCTTCAGATATTATTTCTTCAGATATTATTTTTTCAGATATTATTTCTTCAGACATTATTTCTTCAGATATTATTTTTTCAGATATTATTTCTTCAGATATTATTTCTTCAGATATTATTCACTCAGAATGTCAATTTATATTATGATAAATTATGATATCTGAAACTTTTTAGTTGAGCTATCTAAACTAGTTGTTTAACAGTATAACAATTGCATTGAATTTTTTTAAATCTGCACTGCATGTACTGACTATAGATCAGAGCACTATGAAGTTCAACTCATGTAACTGATCAGGGCACTATACACTGGAAAGGTATATAAGTGAGAACTTCATCTTACTTGTGTCATTTCTCTGTACACTTGAAGAAGCCACACAGGCGAAACCGGTCATGTGACAGGCTGAATGAAACTTCTAGATGTGTGCAAGATGTAGGTTAGCTGAGGAATGAATTCCCTCTAATTTAAATTTGATTGAAATTCGACATGTAAGAAGTGTCAACCTCACACTGCCACTGTACATGTCTGTCTGTCTACAGTTACTTTTTAGAAAAAGAATCGATCTAACTTAAAGAGTGTTACAACTGCATTTGTTCTAAAATATATCACACTGCAACTGTCTGTCTACTGTACTTTATTTTAGATAAATTATTGATCTAACTTAAAGAGTGTTACAACTGCATTTGTTCTAATCACACTGCAAAGTTCTGTCTGTCCACTGTACATTTTATTTCTACTACCAAGTATCTAAATTATCTGTTACTTGGCTGACATTTCCAGTTGAACTTCTGAGTGTATCATAAACAAGTCCTTGTTGAAAGTGAAGGAGTATTATTGTTAGGCCAATTTTTTACCCCCATCTCATGTTGATGTAGTAGAGCAGACAGTACTATTACTAATACTAATACTATTAGATCTGGCCATATAGGAACACATTCTTAAATACACTATTAGAAGTCCTCATGAAAGTACTTTCCCATACTTCAATCTCAAAATTTTTTCTGCACCAGGTAGCCACAAGCCGATTCCCAAATATAGAAAGAAAGCCGGGGGTCCACCAGCTCAAATTCCCGCCACAGCTGATGATATTAACAAAACCTCAACTTTGACCTAATTTTCCATGGTATCCATCCGCCTGGCCAGACAAGACCTAACCACTCACATCTCTCATTACACCCACTAAACTGGTGAAATAAACAAAACTTGACCAATGTAGGAAAGTTTTCACCCTACCTGTGACCAAAAATCTCCAAAATGGACCAAAACTTTCAAGAGAAAAAAGGATTTTCAAAGGCATTAACTAAGGCACTACAATCGTGTTCCCATTTTCAGGCCTCTATTGCACAATGCAAATGTGGTGTCTGCCCTTGTAGAGTTTGACTATAAGATGTTTAACGCAGAAAGACTTTATTTGATGAGCTTGAAACTTATATATATATATAGGGCTGGATTTTGGAGGTTCGCATGGTTACAAGTACGTAAACAGTCACAACAAAGTTTGATTAAGAATTTGTATCACTGCATGACAAAACACAATTCCTCTCTTTACATATATCCTACCACACACAGCTTACCTGTAGTACATTTCACTCTACAGAAAGAAAGCACAACTTTGCCTTTTCTATTTTATGTATGAAAATGGGATATATTTCCAACCTTAATTATGTTACTGAAGTATTTTCCCTGAAATCCACTTCATTTCTGAAACATCAATTCAATACCTCAAGGGATTTTGTATTATAAACAGTCTTGATTGTGTTTTAGAGATTCCTTAGGCCATGTTGATTTGATTATATGGATGACATCCTCTTGGAACCCCAAAACTGACACAAGCGTGCGAATAAAAAAAAAAGTTTGGCCAAAAAAAGTTTCCTTCATTATGAAATCTATGTGGTCATAAAGGTTGAACAAATGACTAAACACACAGAGGTACATGTATGCCGAATAATGATAGACTCTTCATTTTCATTTTTTCATATTTTCTTCTTTTCCTGAATTGATTTCAGCATTCTATGGCATTAGTATCATTTTCCAATACTTTGTCTTGCAACATACGACATGTATTCGCTCATTTTGTAGGATTCACAGTATGGTGAAAAACTTATTTTTTTGGAAACGGACAAAACTTCATGCATGCCAAGATGTCATCCATATAATCAAATCAACATGGCCGTATGTAGGCATATTAGGATGTGACATAAACAAAACGATGAGGGCTCGAAATACTGGGTGCATGTGCACCTTAGTGCACCCAAATTTGCAGCTGTGCACCCAATTTTTTTCTGTGGGTGCACTGGTGCACCCAAGTTTTTGGACATATTAAATGTATACAGTAATACAGGATATTCTTGGCATCTACGTGTCAGAAAAATAATAAAATCTTTGATGAAGTACTTGTTTAAGATTTTGAAGTTAGCTTCCATTTCAGATTCAAGCTCAAAAGAGGACCAGCAGTAAGATCTGTAATTAAGTTCTGTTTTATATGGTGCACCCAAAAGATTTTCTGTGCACCTAAATTTTTTAGGTTGGGCGCATCAGTGTACTTATTCCCAAAAATGAATTTCGAGGCCTGACAAAACAAAGGGGCACCATAGTTTGGCTGAATCTTTATGATTATAACAATATATATAATAAATGATATGCAGGTTTCTCAAATTGACTTCAGGGTGTATTACAATTAGTTCAGGTGTTTTGATTTTTTGCAGGAAAATTCTCATTTCAGAAACAGGAAAAGGATGTGGATCATAATGAAGAGGATATCAGGGAAAAACAGTTTGATTGCAAAATTCTTTTGATTTAAAAATATATCCCATTGCCATACAGAATGAAACAAGAGACAATATTACAAGTGCTTTCCTTAATACTAGTAGGGAAATGTACTGTGTTCTCCACCATATGTGCAATAAAATGTTAGTCACAACTTTAAACTATATATTAGTATAAGAACTGTGAACACTTTCAGAAATGACAACAAGGAGCAGGGAGGGCCAGTTTCAACAATTGTGGTGTTTCAGACTAAAATTTCAGAGGAATTTGCAGAAACACCTCATCCCAACATGTCTCATTGTCAGGGCTCGAAATTAAAGGTGGTCCAATGGCAACTGACCACTAAAATTTAGGCTGGGACAACTAAAAAGACACTTTGGGACATTTTTGGGACAATTGAAAAATAACATCAGAATGTCAGTCCTTCTTTTGTTTATCAGGCACACATCCCAGCTTTTGGATCCAGAAAAGTCCCCACAAATTTCCTGTCTACTCTGCAATTATAGTGTGCTTGGGAGTGAACATAAGCAAAGTAAAGCTGACTTCAAGTTGAAGTTATACAATACTTACATAAAAACAGGTTGGGACAGTTCATCCTCACTTCGGGACAATTGAAATTTATTTTTTGGACAGTGCTGGGACAATAGGAAGAAAAGTTCATTTTGAGGTCTGCTCATAGTCATTTTTAGGGGTCTGCATGCGATGGGAGCTCCCGATCACGCTTTGCGCTAAATTTCGGAATGCAGCGTTCATGATTTACTTTTCATTCGTGCAGACATGCACAAGCTTAGTACACAGATCTAGACTTAGTTTGATTCCAAATTATGCAAAATTCAAATCGCAAGGCGTAAAATTCTGCGAAGAAACAACGCGACTTAGTTTGATTCCAAATTATGCAAAATTCAAATCGCAAGGCCCAAAATTCTGCAAAGCAACAACGTGACTTAGTTTGATTCCAAATTATGCAAAATTCAAATCGCAAGGCGCAAAATTCTACAGAGCAACAACGCGACTTCGTTTGATTCCAAATTATGCAAAATTCAAATCGCAAGGCGCAAAATTCTACAAAGCAACAACGCGACTTAGCACTATGCAAAACTAAAACGGCTGATTACGCTTTGCGGCATGCAAACCCCCATTTCTGAAAGTGTTCATCAGTGTAATAAAAACCAACTCACAGTCAAGGTCCGATGTTCTCTTGTCTCGTAGATAAGTGACAGGTCCCTCAGAACACAGGAATCCTCCTGGAATATAGACACTCACTGGAACACAGATCCTCCTGGAATATACAAAGCTCTTCCAGGAATTCGAATGTGGACAGGTACACGGGATAGCAGACAGGTCCCACAGCACACACAGGAACATGGTCAGGTACAGTCTCAGCTTTCCATGGCTATAACCTAAGGGAGTGAAAGAAATACAAAGTCAAAATCACATGCCGAATTTACATACGGCAACTACAGTATTCACAGAACAATTGCCATTATTATCATGATCATAATATACACAACAGTTTGGAATACTTTGCCACATAAGGTACAAGCAGCAACTGAGTAGGTTTAGGCAGGAGTTGTTAGAGCACATGTGTACATAGGCACATGTTGATAGGCACGTGTGATGTTACTTTTAAATGTTAAGTTAAATGTTGTATGTATTTATAATGTTGTAATTTTAATGTAGTGTATTTGTACTATTGTAGTGTATTTGTACTATTGTTAATTACTTTGACTCCAGGAAGATTAGCTACATGTACTTGATTTTGTACCAATGTCTTGTGTGTCGCTAATGGAGTTTAATAAAGCACATAAAGCACAACATTTGCTCAAGTTCTAAAACCTGCTTTGGTTGGGGGCAAGAGAACATGAACTTTGTTAGTGAGGAAAAAGAAGAGCACAGCCAAAAGTGAACATACAGCATAGAGACCAAACAACAACAATAACAAATTATATATACATCTCAGATAATATATCACATGAAAATACAAGCTTGGCACAAAAATACCATATAGCTAATGATACATTAAAATTAATACAATTCAAACATTGTTTAAAAGAATTAACAAACATACAAGTATCAAGCAATCACAATCACATTTGAATACATCTCACATTATGTATCACAGATAAACAATTACATAATGACAAGATACTAGAGAAGTAACAAAGCAAATGCATAATGTTCACCTTCGGACATGGTCTGCCCAGTGTTAATTTTTACTCAAACACATTCACATACATGTACTATGAGTATATGGTGACAGGAGCAGAGCAGACCGTGAAATTGCAACATTATGTAACCCAACACCAGTTACCATGGTGACAGACATCAACAAATCATGTCATTGGCCAGGTCAGAGGTTTATTAAGTGTTTGGAACAGAAGAGGAAGAAACTAAATAAAAACAATATGTTTTCCTTTGGTAAACATAAATATGCAACTCATGTGGACAGAACATTCATAAAGATACAAGTTTGGCACGAAAATACCACAACCAGTGACACATGGAAAAATATAATGTAGTCTCAAACACTGGTTAAAAGAATTCAGAAACACAATATCATGTATCACACTCATATTAACAGAATGGGAAATGATATAAATGGATCAGTGTCAGCTGTGTTATTATAATATCAATGGATACAGTATATCTGAGGTACTCAATAAAACAGTCATGTTACAACAAACATGAAACCACTGCTGTACATGTGATTCTGAAAGTCACACAATACATTTTTACAACAGAGTGGTTCAATGCAAGGCCTATACGACCATTTCTCGGCATTGAACTAGAAATATGAGAGAAACATGGCTATGTCAAGAGATGGCGGTGAATGTTTGATTTGAAAGCCTGTAGATTGTAGGAAAACACTTGTCAGGGAGGGAATTCCAAAGCTTGGCCGTACGGGGAAAGAAACTGTCACTGTACAACTGTCACATGATTGGAGAACAGACAAGCATAAGACATCATGCATAAGAGAAGATAAAATAAGAAAAGTTCAAGTAACACTAAGTAAGAATTGTCAGACTTTACCCATTGGTGCATTCACTTCAAACTTGAAACATTCATTTAATTTCATATAAAACACAACAATGAACAAGTAAAATCTAAGGTTTTATATCTCCGGGCGTTTTATTGTATATTTTTATATAGGGTTTTAAACAAAGAATTTATCGAGACCGGACACCCCTGTGTGTGGGGTCATATACGTGGACCAGACCGAGAATAGCTTAAACACGCCAAAGGTCAACGGTCGCGACCACTTTCACGCTCAAATGGTTGTTTTGGGGCCACCAAAAGGCACCATTTTCACGCCCGAAAACACATATACAATAAAAACAAAAGAACGTGCATCATCTGCAGCCCAATAGCAAAACACACCGAATCTCAAAAGAATCTGTCCACCCAAACGCGAGAAACAGCTGCGAACATGAAAATCTAAATCTCTCACAAAACCCTTCCGCGGAAGGATATCTCCTCCCCCGGAGGTAATTACTAGTAGTTTAACTGTGGGTGAATAAATATCATATATAGCGCATGATTAAACAATGCACAGCCAGGCAACAATGAAACATTCAAGCACTACATCTAACACATAACTTACAAAGAACACACATAGAGTTCTTAAGTCAACCCATGCAAAAATGCACTTTGGATTCATCAATAAAATAAAGAGCAAGGCAAAGTGATGTGGAAGACAGACATACATTGTAACTAGAGAAGTAACATTTGCAAGGCAAATGCATAATGTTTACCTTCGGACATGGTCTGCTCTGTTAATTCTTACTCAAGGTCAAACACATTCACATGCATGTACTACTAGTATATGGTGGCAGGAGCAGAGCAGACCATGAAATTGCAACATTATGTAACCCAACACCAGTCACCATGGTGATAGACATCAACAAATCATGTCATTGGTCAGGTCAGAGGTCACTGTTTGGAGAAGAAGAAGAAACTGAGCAAAAACAATTATGTTTACTATAATTCTTTTCAACATCAGTCACACATTCGAAATACACCTTCAATCAACACCTCTTTGCTAAAACCTAAGAATCGACCCACTTTTATACTATATATAATAGTGACCCTTTATAATTATATTTAAGTTTTAATACCTACCTTTTAGTCTTACCCTTTGTGTGCCTTGCAAGACTACTACATCTTCCCTTTTTAACTGTAAAAATACACGCACGTATTTCAGTGCAAAACCTGGAACAGAATTGGAAATACAACTTCGACATTGTACAGAAACCTTTGACATGATACTTCAGGGCTCGAAATTCATTTTTTGGAATAGGTGCACTGGTGCACCCAATCTAAAAAATTAGGCCTAGGTGCACAAAAAATTTATTGGGTGCACCAAATAAAACAAAACATAATTACAGATCTTACTGCTCCTCTTCTGAGCTTGAATCTGAAATGGGGGCTAACTTCAAAATCTTATTTTTAGATTTTATAATTATTTTTTACACTTATATGCCAAGGATATCCTGCATAATATCATACATTTGATATGTACAAAAATACCTACAAAAATATTTGGGTGCACATGCACCCAGTATTTCGAGCCCTGTACTTAAATAGTAAATACACCTTGTCACCTCAATACCTGGCCAAATTGACACTGTCTTTGCAGCCACCAAAAAGATCTGCTTGGAGATTATCTCTGAGCACTACGAAATGTATGTATCATTGGAATGGCCTGGATATGAACTATTGCTGCGTAACAACTCTGTTACCGCCCCCCTCCCCCAAAAAATTATCGAACTTTCTTACCACGGTCTCCCTCCTCTCCTGCTAATATCTATCACCTTGTTCAAGTCATCTTCTTCAAAACTACACGATTGTGTATCCGTCACCAGTTGCTGGTCTGGAACATCATTTTTTTCAAGCAAAACGCGTCGAATTCCATCAAAACACACGGGAATATTTTTCAACACACTTTCAAACGAAGGTTTCCAGGTCAGGGGTCAAATTCTTTGGACCACACAACAGCGCCCCCAGCGGCTGAATGACTAAGTGCAACATTGAACTCCAACAACAGATACCGCAAGTTATTGTCGAAATTCTACGTTTTTGCTTCATTTCACTTCACGGAGGCTTATCTACAATAGTCCGGAGAGTATCTAAGACAATGTAAAGTGCAACTTACCACCCAAAGCGGACGTGGGGCGTCTTCCTGGGCGGAATTTTTCAAGAGTAATTTCTTCGCTGCCACATGTTCACTCGCCATCTAGCCGCGGCGACTCTTGACTCGGGCTTACATTGCATTACCCTCAG
>NW_017803490.1:1007859-1039296 GCF_001625305.1 Branchiostoma belcheri | reverse complement strand
TCAGCATGTAAGCCCGAGTCAAGAGTCGCCGCGGCTACTCGCCATCTTGGAACGGCCTGTTTCACGCACAGGTGCCACCTTGTAAGCAAAATTTGAATTTGCGGTAATTAAGTCAAATTAGATTAACAACGGGCCAATAGAGAAGCACCACTGTAACCCAGTCAAACCTGCTTATCATGCACCAAAATAATTTCTTTCCAATGTTATTTAACTTAAAACATTCCTTCTTTGAATAGCTAAAACTTTCACAACTTTAGTTGCTTTGCTAATCATTCAATATTATAGATTTTTAAGGAGGGACAGCTACCTTTATAAATGCCAAAATTACCAATTTTACACTTTATACAACTGTAGGTACCTCAACAGATATGTTCCAGATGTACAGTGATGCTGATGAGTTGGAAATGACTTAGGTATAACTTAAAGAATTTTACATGCTACATATATCAACTTGGTCACCTTTGTTTGCTTGGTGTTAATCTTAATAATCATCTAGAACATTAGTGTCTAGAGGCAGACCACAGTAAAGCAAAGTTTACAATGAAACTAGAAAGTCAGCATTTGCAAAGCAAATGCATAATGTTTATCTTCACACGGTCTTAGCCTAACTACTAATTAAGAACCCCTATTTCAGCACCAAGGACATTGCCCGACCCCGCCCTGCTACAAAATGTAACCCAACACCACAGGGTGTCTGCAACAGCACCAGTTACCATGGTGACAGACATCTGGTCCAGGTCATTGGCATTGTTTGCTTTGAGAAGATGAAGAAGAGAAAGAAACTGAGCAAAAACAATCTGTGAAGGTACGCATAATTGTTTCTATGATAATAATCAAAGTGACAAACACAATATAACAAGCGGGATGGCTTTTATTGTACTTCAAGCGAGGCGAAAGTTTCATACAAACTTTCATACAAGCTATATAAAGTAAATTGTACATATGTACATGTAGTTCTGCCATAAGTAAAAATATAAAAAAAATGCATTGTCACAATTTTCAAAACTTACAAAGATACAAAGACATGCAAACTATCTAGAAAACAGTTTTACAGTTTAAATTTAGTTGTTATAACTTGTGCATCAACAGTGAGCTGCTATTGTCTCACTTTATAATGCCATGGTTTAGTGAAGACTAGCACTTTTAGTTAGGTTCTGAAAACTAATACAAACATCACACGAACATAGAAAAAACAATGAAACTAGGAAAAAATAGCTACTTTTTGTATAAAATCGTCTAATGTAAACTACATACATTCCACACATTAAATCCAAATCTGTAATATTTACATCATGTGTTTACATAGCAAAACAATACCATTTGTCTTTGTATCTATCATTAGATTTATCATTTTCACAAATTTCACAAATTCATAATGCCATTTACATGTAATCTCAGTAAAAAGGTCTATTAATAAATCACATCAAGGACATGATTAAGTTCTTTCTCTAATTCTCTCCTAGATTTTTAAACCACTTCTGTGCGTCTTGTCCTTGACCTTCAGTTCTGGAAATCCCCGACACTCAAAGTTGTACATCAGGTCAGTGACCCTTTCCACCTCCTGCAGTACTGCATCAGTCCGCTTGAGGGCCTCGTCCATGTAGTAGTCCGGAAGTGGGTCATCATCTTCATGAATTCAGAAATGACATTAGAGTTTATATTCTGCATTTACTCTTAAGTTTGGTATCCAGGCTATCGCGGTTGGAGTGGGTTCTCTTCGGGGCTGCTAAAGCTCTTCCCCGCCCGACTCATGTTGGTTCCCTGGTAGCTATATGTTTTGCACGACTGGAGTTATCTACCGGGCGGTCTGTTGAACTGGATCGGGAAAAACTCTACCTCTACCAGGCTTTGGAAAGCGGCTGGAAACAATAGAAATCGGCCAAATAGAGAGATAGCACACCAGGGAGTTGGTCTGCTGGAGAGAACAGTACTCGCTATAGCGGATCAACTCCCTCGTCATGTTATATGAGGCTCTATTTGACTCATCTCTACTCTTTCTAGACGCCTTCCGAAGCCTTGTAGAGGCTAGGGAAAACTATTGGAGCCCCAAAGACAGCCTAACCCAACCACAATAGACTGGATACCAGGTGCTAGTTTCGCTTTTGTAACAAATAACTTTTGGGAAATAAGGGGAATCTCTCAGAACCTAATATCAACTGACAAACAATAAACAGCAATCGGATTTTACCGTCAAAGGTTTTGGTCTCGTGGCGCAAGCCCAGAAGACTCCTGAAGGAGTTCCAGAAGTAATCTCCCATGGCGGTGTCCACATCAATGTCGTCAGACTTCTGACAGTAACTCAGCCAGTTACACAGCATTCCCACTCCTAGATTCACCTGAAACAGACAGAAACATGTTCGGGTATTAGCCTGGGTACCACCCTGGTTAGTTTACGTCCGATCCCAGTCCCTCCTGACCAAGACTGTGGGAGCGGACGTAAACTAACGAGGATGGTACCCAGGCTAGTTAGGTATGGGAATAACGCTGAAATTAAGGATCATTATAATATAAATAATCCTAATCTTCTTACCATTAGGAACTAGGCAAAATGATGAATTTTTGCCTGGTTTTCATGGCATTGACTCTTTGGCATGGTATTTGTCATTGGCGGTTGAAATAGTCACTTGAAATAGTTATGCAGCTGTGACAATACTACAGTAGGCACCATTTTTAAACTTTCCATTGTGAAAGTGGTGTTTGCTACAGTATAGACAGGGAAAACTTAGACAGCCATGAGTATAATGAAATAATGGTGGCAGTCGGCACCCCAACCCAGCACTGAGCACCACTTTTGCAAGGGTTGGTATGACTTGAATGGGTATCAAACTCAAGACTTCATAACATATAAAGAAAGAAGGGAACAAATGTCGTCTTACCAGATAGGATCCGAAGATTAGGATGAACGTTGCGTAGTACAGAGGTCCCAGGACACTGTTTATTCTCTTCATGTCGTCCCCAAAGACATCTCCGAAAGCCCTCCCCAGGCTCATCTCAAACAAGATGTACCACGTCTCCTTAAAGGTTGAGAAACTCTTCATCTCTTTGCCGAAGATCAGGACACCACACATGGTGAAGGAGAGGAGTAACACCACCATGTACGACAGAAATCCGAAGGCTTCTCTGTACATCAACTGGGCCAAGTGGGACAGAAAGAAATTCTGACAATTGGTATACAATCATGTTACTGGTAACGAATTCTTGACTGTTCAAAAGCGCCCACTAGCGAATCTAGAACATAATGGCAGCAACACCTTGCCGATGTTACAGTACTGATGCATGTTAGTAGTACTACAAAACATATCATCATATAGCAAGAAGACGTCGACCAATCAGAAGGCTCCATTTCCCATTGGTTATCAGGCCGTAACCTCAAAAGTGGTCGGTAATTAGAATAACCGACCACTTTTTTTGGACCGTACCATTATACAGGGGACAGAACCAAGAGGTCGCAGGTTCGAATCCTGCCATGTCACCAACCTTGAGCCCCTTTGAAAGGAACTTTCCTCACTTCGCTCAGGTGTTTATGAGTATGCCAGAATGATCATTATCATGATCGTCCGCATTAAAAGAAAAAAACAAAACCAGCTGTGTGCAAGTGTGTGTTCTATTTCTACGAAAGAGGCATGCCTTCAAGTACCAGAGTTATCAACCAAGGATTGAGGTGTTCAAGAATTCATTCTTTCCTAGAACTATCGCAGAGTGGAACTCGCTGTCACCAAGTACAGTAGTGGCATTGTCTTTAGATAGCTTTAAACAATGTCTAGAGTTAGATGTTCAAGGGTTAGGTGTAACAAGTCGATCGGTGTAATGTAGCCAGCTGCCACCGCACCGCGTGCCTGCAAAGCTGGTGTGTTACGCCGAAGGGCGGTTATACCGGCTATACAGATACAGAAGCTGGTGTGTTACGCCGAAGGGCGGTTATACCGGCTATACAGATGCAGATACTTACGCGAGGCAGAGCGAAGACGGTCGCGACGTTCCTGGAGAAGTTGAGAACCCGCAGGATGCTGAAGGTACTGAGGAAGATGGAGAGTGACAGGACAGCCTTGAAGTTCCCGTCCAACCGACAGGGGGCGCTGATGTCCACAAATGTGTTCGTGCCATGGAGTCCTGTGGCCACAAACAAATAAAATCAGCTTAATTGCTCAAAATCAGTAACTGGTACAATTGGCAAAGGAGAAACAATAAGGGTATATACATGAATCATACTAAAATACAATTCTAACAGAGTTAGTCCATACTAACCAGGGCTCGAAATTCATTTGTGGGAATAGGTGCACTGGTGCACCTAACCTAAACTATTGGGTGCACAAAATTTTTTTGGGGTGCACCATATAAAATAAAATTAAGTAGAATGCAGAAACCAACACTACTACTACATTTCATTTTTAAAGAAAAGTAGTACAAGAATAGTTTTATTATTTTTCTGACACTTAGATGTTAAGAATATGACGTATACTAGACTTAACATCTTCATAAACATACAAAATATTAAGTCTGTGAATTTGTGAGAAAAAGGTATGTGCATATTTTCTGTATCAGCCTTGTTAGTTGTATACCATTCTGAAATATATATAAAGGTATTAGACAATTTGTCAGGATAGTTAAGTTAAAGATTGTACAAACAGACAGAAATTGATGAATCTGATGTAACAATTTATTATCTATGTACATATGTATTCGATACTCAATAAAGAACAGAGATGCAAAAAAAAAAAAATATTTGGGTGCACTGGTGCACCCACAGAAAAAAATTGGTAAACAGCTCCAAATTTGGGTGCACTGAGGTGCACATGCACACAGTATTTCGAGCCCTGCTAACTTTACTAAATTTCAATTCTACCAAATTTGAAAGCTAATCTATCGCATGTTTTTCTTGAGGAGAGTATTCCATTCAGGAGATGTGTCAGTTATTTACAATACTGTTGTATGACTGTTTGAATACCATATCATCTTACCTGTTGCCTGCTGTAGATCTCTCAATGCAGCAGCTGCCGAAATGTAACGCAGTGCGAACAGCACAATGACAGCAGTGGACAACCCTATGCTGCATAGGATCAAGACGTTCCAGAAACTCTCAAAATACACACGCCTGCTCTTCCGTACGCTCCGAATCTCGTGAAGAACATTGTAAACGTAGAAAACCAGGAATAACAGGTGTGCAAGCAAGTGGGTAAAGTCCCTTGTCTTGTTATACTGGAACAGCCGGAAGGTCTGGATGGTGGGCTGCAGTGCAGCAGCGCCCCCTGGGAGGTACTGCAGGGCGATGGCCACGGTGCTGAACAGCTTCACGTCAGGGTGGTAGAAGTTGATCCGGATGGTGAGCGTGTCTGAAACCATCAGGATCCAGTGGGTCTGTTTTAGGGAGTCTATCACTGCAGCGGCCTGGCTAGCGCCCCCTGGCAGGTCTACTACGGTAGTGCACTCTACCGTTCCATCTATGGTCCCATTTCTGAAAGAAAAAGAAAAAAAAAGTACCGTGACAGCAACTATACCTTAAAACCAACAAGACTGCCATGGCGACGGTGGTTGCTGTTAGGGTTATTGTTTGCATGGCACTGCCACGATTTCAGGATTTTGAGGAAGCCTCCCCTAAGTGTATAGCGCACGAGCCACAGGGTCACAGAAAGTACATGTAGGGCATCCGGCAGACAGGTTCTCCCAAGGGTTTCCAGGAATGTGGGCATGTCAGCAGAGCTGGGAGACACTCCTGTGCACATTCCATGCCTGTAGACAAAATGCCTGTACAATTCCCAGAATTCTTGCAAACTGCACACAATACTGTACATTAGGCTCCTCCCTGAGACGTCGCCAAAAACAGAAAAGGGGAGTCTGAATACATCTAAAGAGAACTGCTTATGCTAGTAGAAATCATTGTTTTCTGAAGAAAGAGACAGAACATTGGTTATAAAGACATATACGCATAACACAAGTATCCATCTACTGATCAACACATGTGATCACATACCTCAAATCATCTGCAGTGCTTGTGTTCCTGACTTGTGAACACTTTGATGAACTCAGTCGTTCTAAGGCGTCTTCTCTTTGCTTGGCCGTCAGTTCAGGATACAGCTTTTCGTCTCTGAGCTCCAAGTCTGAGTCTATTGGATCTTCTACAAAGAAGATAGACAGACACCAAAAAGGACCACGGTAAACAGTTAGTGTCAAAGCTAGTTTTGGCAAGACAGTTCCCAAGCTTATGCTCTAAAAGCACAACTGTGCTGCAAAGAAATAAAAATTGATTGCAGTTTCAGCATGAAAACGTAATTGAATTAGTAATGCGAGTTGACAGGAAAGAAATCATTCGGATTTTACATAGAAAAAATAATATTTAATACTTTTAACACAATAGATTTGAAGTTTACGATGTTTTGTCACCTGGGTACTTGGTGGTTCTCTCCAGGCGAACCGGTCCGATCCGGAACGCGTCGGTTCCAGCCGGAAACTGTTTGTCCAGCCACCTGAGGGTCTTCCCGCTGTACCCGCGCTCAGGGTGGAGGGACGGCATCAGGTCAGACGACAGCCACTCCCAGGCACCGTCCACTGTAGTCACCTGCACGTGAAATACAATATATGCATGAGAAACTTTAAACCGCCATATAAACTCAAAAGATGACGGAATTTTTTGAGTGAATCACACGGTCTTCCTCTGCTTTCTGAACCCACCCATGTTTTGTTTAGTCTACATGCAATGGGTCAAAGTTCAATGGAAGTCAATACGGTCCCCCGTCACAGAGCTAACCATGGGACGGACAAACATCGTTCGTAGCTTTGGGGAAAATGACAGCACTAAGAGATGGAATTCGACCTGTTTCGACTTGAGACGGACAAACCTTACTTTGTGGGTTCGTGTGGCCTAACGGCAGAGTGCTCGACTCGGAACCAAGAGGTCCCGGGTTCGAGTCCTGACATGGCACCGATCTTGTGACCTTGGGAGAAGCACTTAACACGGCTTTCCTCACCTCAAGTGAAAATGAGTATTGTCCTGTCCTGCATTTCTCATCTGCGTTGGTGACGTCATAAAATTTCGGCATAAGTTGAAATAACTTGAGTGTGCCGTCATCATGTCTTGTCATGAAATGTCTAGGAATAAAAAAAAAAAAAACCTCACCTCCTCACATCCCGTCAGAAGACTGTTCTTCAGTGAGGTCCTGACGTAGCCAGCGTTCGTGTCCGTGTCCAGTACGCCGATGTAAAAGTACGTCACACTGAAGAGCAGTAGGACGACGATGTGAACCAGGATGTCCCTACCCTGAGTCAGCCTCTCGGTCCAGTTCGGGTCATGGTCGGCTTTCTTCGGCGCAGGTGGCAAAACCCTAGGTGCAGGGACTAATAACAACACAGAAAGAAAATTAGTGGAAAATCATTTTACATTCATATAAAATGGCAATTTTAAAGCAGAAATGAAGTCCATGACCTTGTTTTCTCAGCTAATAGACTGGTAAAATCATCTAAATGAGCAAAAATCTACAATGAAAGTTGCAATGGAATGTAGATGATAAAATTATCAATGAAAAATAAATATAAATCTCTTTAACCAATGTGGATACATTCTCAACAGTTACGTTAAAAAGAACAAAATATTTTACTTGGGTACATGTCACCTGACTTCTCTGTCTCCTAGCAGTTTCTTGAGGAAATACACGTAGCACTAAGTACCTAATACCAACCCAGAAGAGAACAAGAAATAGCCATGCCTTCAAGTACCAGAGTTATCAACCAAGGATTGAGGTGTTCAAGAATGCATTCTTTCCTAGAACTATCTCAGAGTTCTGTCACCAAGTACAGTAGAGGCATTGTCATTAGCTTTAAACGATGCGGTGTGATGTAGCCAGCTGCCGCCGCGCTGCGGGCCTGCGAAGCTGGTGTGTTACGCCGAAGGGCGGTTATACCGGCTATAGATACCGAAGTTGGTGTGTTACCCCGAAGGGCGGTTATACCGGCTATACAGATACAGAAGCTGGTGTGTATGATGAGGAGACCTACCTTCATAATCAGCCTTGTTTTTGTGAGCGACTTCGATGAGAACATGGTCCTTCTTCTCTTCCTTCATTCCTAAAACTTTACGAAAATAAGATGCCACAGGCACCAGCATTGGTCCGACGAAGATTGCCAGGGCATAGTTCAACAGAAAGATCTGCAAAATATGGAGACTTAACCTTAGTATATAATCAATCAAAAGGTTACATTTCATCTAGCTATTCAACGATAACATTGGTGGTCTTTCTTCATCAAACTTGGTCTGAATGATACTTTGTAGAAAAATTTCCTGTGTCTCATATGGTTTTTGGATTCGAATACTGACGTTTCATTGTGAGAAAATTAAACTGTTCTTCAACTCAAAAGAATTAACAAAATTTTTGACCAGATCGCTCGGTCTTCCTCAGCTTTCTGACCTGACTGCTATAATCAAGTGGTTTTGTTCTAATTGTGACGTCAGCAATGGGTCAAAGTTGAACGGAAGTCCATATCGCCCCCCGTCACTGTTGAAATAATGTCGGTACGTCATACTGGCGTTTAAGAATATGATAAAACTATTGAAACGTACCTCTATAGGTTCAAGTACAAATGTCGAGATCAGGAATGTCAGGACGAAGTCCTTCAGCCAGGCCTGGCTCCCCTCAGCTCCAAACTGTAGACTGTACACGATCACAAAAAAGCTGCTACAGACAGATGTCAAAATGGCGACGACCCACGCGACTGTTTTGTAGGGGAACCGCCTGGCGGAGGGTGATGTAGGGGTTTTCAAGAGCTCTGAAGGGATCTGATCTTCCAACGGCAGCTGCTGACAAAACAACGGCACAAGGATGACGTATACTGGTAGAGACACCGTGAACGATGTTGCTGCAGTACTGAACAAGTCCGAAAGGCGGAGTATGAGGATACCGGTGTCTAACAGTACGATATCTGGACCTGTTGTGGTCCCGTACCACATGGCGCTGCCCACCATCCACAGGGTGACCAGAGTCAGGCAGCAGGCCAGGCGCTGCGCCCGGGTGAAGTGTCTCACACCGGAGTTACAAACAGCCGACAGGAGGAGATGCTCATCATACAGTTGGTATGAAAACGTCGGTAGGAGGGCTTTCCTAACGGTTTTAAGACAAAGTTACTATGTCAATTAGTCATCGAAAAGGGTTTTTATGTTTACCGAAGGAAAACATATGGTTTTTGCTCTGTTTCCTCTTCCGTTCCAAACACTTAAGGTCAATGACTTGAACTAGACGTCTGTGACCATGTTAACTGGTGTTGGTTTACATCATGTTGCAATTTTATAGCAGGAAGGATTTAAACTCCTGTCACCATATAATATATGAATGTGAACAGAACAGACCATATGCGAACTTCAAGGTAAACATTATGTATTTGCTTTGCAAACGTTACCTTTCTACAATTTATAGCTTTGCACAATGTGTAGTCACTTGCTTTCAAAATACCACTTAAATTTTCCCAAGACGCATACAAAGTGACCGCAACATAAGAAGCAGCCGTACTTACTGTGTCCCTCCGTCAGGTACCACCTTCAAAGTCCTTATTGTCCTGCAGTCACCTTTGTGAGAGGACAGCCAGGTGAAACACGGGAAAAGGAACCTGAAGAAGGAAAATCAGACATTAGATCTTCGTATGCATATTGATTGAATCGTCAATGATCAATCTTCAAAATCTCAAATGAGGATGTGCTGGTCATCATAATAAGTTCAAGATTGTAATGACCACTCTTATACTTGTACGAGCGTTTATTAGCATGGAATTTCATCCTTGTTCGTAAAAGAAATTGTGAGACGGGGGTTGATATAGACTTTCGATCAACTTTGACCTATTTGTGACGTCACAGGGAAAAAATCTCGCGATCAAAGCATTTGGGTTCAAAAGCTGAGGAAGACCGAGTGATTTGGTAAAAAATTTCCGCAATTTTTTTAGTTGGTGAACAGTTTGAAGTTTCTCATACTATATGAGTGATGTTTGTACGTCCAGAATTGTAACATATTATTATAATCATATTCACCTCTCTGATGTCTGTATGTCCCAGACCTTGATGTTGTCTATGAAGAGTGACTCCATGTTGCCCTTCCCGGAGCCGTCGTGCCAGATCTGTACAGACTGGAGCTGGCCGATGGAGGAGGGAGTCGACATGATGTGGTACGTGTCACCACCTCTGGCCAGGACCTAAGAACAATTCACGAAAAGTGTGTATTCGTTATGTCTTCATTATATCTTTTGCTTCGAATGTTTATGATATAGGTCATAATGTAACAGTGTTCAAAGTTGGATTGATTCGTACTTTGGTTTCTTGCAAATCTAGATAGACAAACGTGTAGCTTGTCATTACTTCCGGTCTGGGTTCGGAAGTATTGTTTCGAGTAGTCAGGTGTGTTTCGTGTCTGAACCGAGTAGGTCAACAGGGGAGAAGGAGGGGGATTGACAGGCAGGATGAAAGGAGTGCAAAAGGTCCGAATCAGGAAATGGGGTGAACGTGAAGATCTCATAATCTGATTGGGAAACTGCAGAAATTTGTGGTTAACATGGGGTAATTCAGGAAGACGAACTCTGAAAACTTCAATCTCTTGTTGTCATAGTTTTATGACAGACATAAAATACACATTTATTCATGGAAAGCTGTTACAAGACTTCAAACCGTGCCGTCAGGGTTGAGAGTGACCATGGGAGAGTGACCAAACTGCAGAAATTATGGTCAACAGGGGGGAATTCAGGAAGACGACGTCTGAAATCTCTAATTTCTTGTTATAGTTTAATTGCAGACATAAAATATACGTTTATCCATAAAAAGACTTCATACCGTGCCATCAGGGTTGAGAGTGACCATGGGTGTCCTGCCGTCTGACCCTGTGATCATGAGCCCGACCACAGACGCCGTGCCGGCATCAGGCTGTGTTCCCGTACGGACACACACCACGTACACGTAGTCCGCACCGGGAACTTCGGACGGGATGGTGGACACTTTGGGAACGACCGCGTTGAAGATGGTCGATGCTGCAGCTTCTCCAAGAGCGAAGTTGCCTGCGACTGCCCTGTTTCTTGACAGCTGACTCTGATAACAATAAACAAAATCTTTGTTTAGAGTTAAAACCTTACATCCAACACAAAAAATTCTCTCACTTAAAGGTATCTGGTAGACGATGTCGGCCCCCGTCGCGGTTCAATGAAGGTATCGTCTACCAGATACCTTTGACCCAGTGTTGACGTCACACTTCAAAAAAGCCACGTCACAAGCCTCACTGGGTCAGTCTACTGAGAAAGACCAGAGTGACTGAGAGAGAACTCTTTTGTATTGGATCTAAAGTTTTAACTCTAAACATGTAACTACCTACACAGATGAACTTTCATGATAAACAGAATCTTTATGGAGTTTTATAGATCAACAACGGACAAAGAGATGGCTTAATTTATATTTTTGCAGCAAATGGAACGAGAGAAGAACAGGTACTACATAAGGCATATCACAAGCTTTCGCAGTGCAAAGGCTTAGAATATGGCAAGGTAAGATTAGTGTTAACATACCTTGATATTTGAACGAAGTATAAACAGTTGGGCCACTATGAACATCATCCACATTGCTACGACAGTTCCAAACACGGTGGAGTTTGAGGACAACTTGTTAAAGTTGCTGCCCAGATTGCTGAAGTCCACGAAATTCGGAACAGGCAGAAACGATGATCCTAGTATCGCCCTGGAACTGCTCCCATCATTGTTTAAGGCCATGCCGCAGGTGCACCGCGTGGTCGTCTCGTCTGTTTGGGTCCCAACCTGCAAAGGAAACATTGATGGTATCAATCCTCCCCTTATATATATATATATGACTACGAATCTGAGATTTCAGACTTACTGACAGTAAGTAGGAGAGTAGACAGAAGGTAGGCATCGTGCAATCAGCAGCTCCCTGAATTCCTCCATGGCCACAGCTAACTCCAGGCCATATCCTTCTGCTGTTTCGTTCTGACCTCCTGTCATTCTACCTTTCAATATTCCACCCTACCATATCAACCATATGCTAGCTGTCAACCTACTCTGGACAAACGGGCACACAGACCCATCTGCTCAGAAACCCAAAACAATACCTCCGTATCAAGAAGTAACTGATACTTTACAGACCTCTAGAAGCATTTCTTCGTAAGTCACCTGGGGGGAAATCCAGAAGAGTTTTTTTTCCTAAACGTGAAAGGTTATCTGATTTAAACACTTGTCAATACTGACTTACATGTGTAAAAGATACAGCACTTTAACCATAAGGAAAGGCGTGGGGCCTGTATAGTCAGTTCTAGAGATCAGTTAGAGATCAGTAAGTTAGTATTTGTTACCTTGCAGCGTTGGTTGCTCCACGTCTGGTCGTCCATTCCCCACATCAGACAGGAGACTGCAGCGGTCTCCAGGGAGAACCCTGTCCGGTTGCCATGACGACCTAAAGGGGGCGTGGCCTGGGAGGATGACGTCAGCAGCGGCCGGAACCCACTCTCAGGTACGTCTTTAGCTGATGTCATAACCATACAAGGAAAATATCAATATCTCATTTAATATTTTACAATATAAACATATGATGACCACTGACTCACAAAAGCTAAAACATGACATCCGAATTGAAAAAAAAAGATGATGAAAGAACGACCAAAAAAATTTGGGAATAATAATTTCTTCTATTATTTCAATATTTTCAATTATTTAAATTTTGTGGGGTCGTGTGGCGTAACGGCTGGGAACCAAGAGGTCCTGGGTTTGAACCCTGCCATGCCACCGATCTTCTGCCCTTGGGAAAGACACTTTACACAACTTTCCTGGATGGAGGCCTGGCAAACCCCATCTCGTATTAGCCACAAAAAGGCTACAGAATCTTCAGCTAGTTGAAAGCAGCTGCCTCAAAATGAAAGAGAAGAAAAAAGAGAATATTTTGTTTACCTTTCTTCTTTACGCCGACTATGACCCAGCCGTGTTTCTTTCCTACCTCCGGTGCGAATGTTACATTGAAGTTGGAGTAGACCAGGCCGTACGGCATTTCAAAGCCTTCATAATCAGTCACCTCTGGAGGCTTTACAGTTGTGGTGTAGTCGTACTCTTCCTCAGTTGGGAAGTCGTGAAACCGGGCGTAGACCTGTTTATGTTTATTTGTTTGCTTATTTTTATTTGCACATATAAAATGATACAGAAAGTATACAGAATGAATGTACTGGAGGCTGGATAAAAGCCTTAAGGCTTATCCGTGTCCCCCTCCATTACAATTAAGAACATAATGAATAATAATAATAATAATTACAACAACAACAATAATAAAGGGTAGTAAACAACATATGAAAAATATCAATAATTTACCACAAAAAAATAAATGGTATGTTTAAAGTTAAAAAGTTTGGCCCAACACAAAAAGTTCTCTCACCTAAAACTTTAAACATGTAACTACCAACACAGATGAACCTTCTTGATAAAATGAATGGTAACATTACAAACTTATTATACCTGTAGCTCTGTGTCGACGTCATCGACTGAGAACCGGAGCAGGGGCGCCTGTCCTTCACTGGTTATGTACATGGCGTGATACGTCATGTTGGTGCCATGCCTGGGAACCTTGGAGAGAGGGAATGATCTACGGGCATCATCAACCTCCTCACTGTAAGTGTTCGATAGGGTATCCTGTTCGTGTTCCTTAGTGGTGTCAAACATCACACCAGATCGTAGGTCAACGGTGATGTTTGGTGCTGCAGCATTGCGAGTTTGTTCTCCATCTTCTTCGGAGCCTTTGGTGACTGTTACCATGACAACAGACGAGGATACTTCAGTTTCTTCTTCTTCATTCCACACGAAAGGATCCTTTTCAAATGCCACAACCTGCAAGAGCGACAAGGTGCACGGTTAGTACACAAATAGTTCTCATGACTAATTCTTGTAACATTTTTGGCGACGTCCGTCAGCGAGGAGCCTAATGGTACAGTATTGTGTGCAGTTTGCAAGAATTCTAGGAATGGTACAGGCATTTTTGTCAACAGGCATGGAATGTTCACAGGCGCATGTGTCTGACCCACATCAATGCCCACATTCCTGGAAACCCTTGGAAAGACCTCTCTGCCCCGGATGGCCCTACTTTCTGTTACCCCGGGGCTCGTTCACTATTGTACACTCAGGGAGGATTGCACTGTATCAAGTCTTCCTCAAAATCATGAAATGATGGCAGTGGCATGCAAACAATAACCCTAACAGCAACCACCGTCGCCAGGGCAATGTATGTTTTCATTGCCAGTCTTGTTGTTCGTGCAAGCTCAGCTGCTCGATCGGGCCTTGGCGTTGGAAATAGAAGACCACCGACTACCGACACTGAAGTGCTAAAGAAATATTCACAACACAAAAAGCCACCGAAATACCTCCAATCACATGCTACGGTGGCAACTAGACAGTATCCAATTGGCCAGAGGAGTGTCTATTAGTCAGGCTATTAGTCTGACTAATAGACAAACTGGCCAATTTGATACCGCCTTGCCACTGTAGGATCTGCTTGAAAATTATGAAACACTGTAATTCACTTTATGTCATGGCAGCAAAATTTCAAGGTCTGAGAAAAGTGGACATGTTCATGCAACTATATATTTACGGTGGAGACAGGTGCAGGAAAGAGAAAGTCCAGGAACTATTTGTTAACTATAATGATAACTTCACAGAAGTGATAGTAAAAACATAAAAGTACAGTGAAAAAAATCAGGAATTACAGTACCTTAATGCTGGAATTCCTTGGAAGGCTGTCTTCCTGTGTGAACACGATGGAGCCGACATCCTGATCAATAGGAATGACACCTACATCAGGGAGGGTCTTCATCACAGCAGTGAGCACGCCGTCAGACCGGACACGAGTGCTTCCTCCTTCCGGTGGTACCTCCTGCAACAGTTTGCCTGCTGCCGCGTCCAATAGGTCCAGCAAACCCATGGTTTCATCCTTCACCTGTAGTGAATGCAAACAAAAGTCACTCAAAGACCTTTGACCTGGCAAAGGTCAAGGTTCACAGCAGTTTATGTGCCCTGGTTATCCACATGGTGGTCTTGCAGCACGATATGGCCGATTATCGACATTCCAACACTTGAAATTTTAGTACAATCTTTGTGACTACAAGCATTCAAAGGAGAGGTTGTGTGACAGTCTTGTTCCTTTATATGACTTGTAGAGATGCTTAAAATTCAAGGCCTTTTCAAACACTGTATATGATAGATAACTGTATTATACAAACTTTATTCGCAAAATCATGCCCGAAGGCTAATTGCTTTTACAATCAAGAATAAAACACATTGCAATACAGTAACAGGAGACAGGTAACAACTGTCTGGAAAAAACTTCTTCTTCTACCACTACGCTAGCTATTATGGGGTTCGACTTCTTCTTTGAAGGCAGAGGATAATGAATAGTCCCACATTCTGCATAATTAGTGGGTTTTGTGATCTTAGTAGAAATGCAGTTTTTTTGTGATATTCTAAATGACGAAAGGATGGAGAAATTATTGTAACTGTATGAAATAATCTGTTTCTTTCGGTCTCATAGTGAGGACACTGGCTAACAATATTATATGCATAAACCATAGAGTCATCATTCACCATAACAAAAGCTCGACATTGACCCAAACCCTTTCAGCAATAGGCTAAAAGAAATAGAAACCTACCCGGGACTTTAGAAGTTCTTGTTCATTTTTCTTTTTCTCCAATTGTTCCACTGGTGACATGTCGGAAGAGTCAACGTCTATGAGGTCTTTCACCTCGTCAGTTACGCCTAAAGAAAGGTCAAAGGTCGTCTCCATAGCAACAGACTCCCTACTGCCGCTCTGAGCCCGTAGCGCCGACGACGTCCCATCTGTGACCTCTTCCAGAAGCTCTTTGTAATCATCCAGTGAACCTCTGAAGTTGGTGACTTTATCACCAAGAGTGCTGATAAGGTTAGGTATCTCCTCCTGCAGTTAAAGATATTTTGACACGGGTTGGAAAAAGTTAACGAAAGGAATAAAAGTCTTGCCAAACAAAGTATAAAGTAAAGTAAGATGCCGGTTGTATCTTATTAACTAAAAACAGAACATTTGCAAAGCAAATGCATAATGTTTACCGTCGGAAATGGTCTGCTCTGTTAATTCTTACTCAAACACATTCACAAACATTTACTACTAGTATATGGTGACAGGAGCAGAGCAGACCATGAAAAATTGCAACATTATGTAACCCAACACCAGTCACCATGGTGACAGACGTCAACAAATCATGTCATTGGTCAGGCCAGAGGTCACTGAAGAAGAAGAAGAGGAAGAAACCGAGCAAAAACAATATGTTTTCCTTCGGTAAACATAAAAAGTAAAATGCCAGTTGTATCTTAATAATCACCTCCTTTAAAAAGGACGTCTGTGTTGAAGAATCTTGTGTGGTTGTAAAAACACGAGGTGGGAGAGTTGACTTAGCCGTACATGGTGTCAGAAGTGGGATAGTGGTCATTGTCGACACGCGGACGGTGGAGACTTCTTCAGTTGTGTCAAGTTCTGTTCCCAAAAAAGGAATTAGGCGGAAAGAGGTTATAACTTAAAAATAGTCCTAATACCAATACCTAAATATGCACTGATTTTGATATATTTTAGAACCTTTTCCCATTTTTAGACCCATTGACAAAGACATTTTCCGAATTAACTGAATTTCTTGAACATGCAGTAAAACGATTTGATTCCATCGCTTACCTCCCCAAATTTCATTTTCATACGTTGTGGTTTTCATGGTCGTTGTTGATGTTGTAGTTACCAGAGTTGAAGTTGGCGCGTCCGTAGGGGGATACCAGCTAGTGGTTGGTACACGTGGTGTTGTAGACGCTGTAGTAGATGATGTAGTTTTCTCTGTAGTCTGCATTGTTGTTGTTGATGTTGTTGTTGTAAGTTCTATGGAAAAGGTGACCAAGAAAGTTAGATTAAGAAATGACAAAATATTCAGCAGACTCCCTTGCAAATAACAGTAGTACCATCAGATAATTTTTATATAGTTATCACATTCGCGGCGTGTATCATTTTATATAAGAACTGAGAAATTGCATAAAGATGGGAGGTCGTAGGTCGTATCATGAAAGTCCATCTGTGTTGGTAGTTACATGTTTAGAGTTAAAACTTTTGGTCCAACACAACGTGTTGACCTCACACTTCAAAGAAGCCACGTGTTTCACTGAGTCAGTCTACTGAGGAAGACCAGAGTGACTGGTCGAAAGCTCTAGGTGAGAGAATTTTTTTTGTGTTGGACCAAAAGTTTTAACTTTAAACGATGTGACGTAGTATTTGTAATAGTCAGGACAGAAACTAGTCTAAGAAGAACATGTACATACGTTGGCAATTGTTTCCATCGCCTGTAAACCCCTCTAGACACACACAGTGGTACGTTCCAGCCGTGTTCACGCAGAAGGCGTTGACGTCACAGGTTGCCTCTCCACTGCTGCATTCATCAATGTCTGGAAACGATTTTTGTAACGTCACTGAACTAAACAATGCAATGGTGGTAATCTCCAAGCAGATCATACGGTGGCAAGGCAGTATTCATTGGCCAGAGAAGCGTAGATTAGCCTGGCCAATTTCATACTGTCTTTTGCGGCCAACGAAACATCTGCTTAATTGGAGATTACAATGGCGGTTACTTCTAGTAGCCACAAAAAATTCTTATAACTCAATAGAATGTTAGCCTGGGTGCCATCCCTAATGTCACTAGCTACCACTGGTTTGTTTCCAGTTGTAAGCTAGCGGGCGAATACTACTGGGGATGGCACCCAGGCTAATAGAATGTCTAATACACACGACAAAACAGTTAAACTGGAGTAGCTTTCAGATAGTATCCGCCATCTTTAATCTGGACGAGTGTGTTGTAGATGGGGATAAAATTCAACTCTCTACCGGGCTTCTAGAGGCGGATGGAAAGAGTAGAAATTGGTCAAATAGAGAGATAAAATGTCCTCAAACTGCACCTGTTTTCTCTAGCGGCCCAACTCCCCTGGTATGTTATCTCTCTATTAGGCCAACTTCTGTTCTTTCCAGCCACCTCCAAGAGCCTGGTACATGATAGAGGCTACTCTTCTGGTACGGATTTGTGCAACTTGACCTAGTTTCCATTTATGAATTAATAAATTAACTCGAGGCATAGATAGTAGAATAACAGACCTTGGCAGCCGCCTGACGCCATGGCGAACCCAGCCACACAGACGCAGTCGAAGTAGCCCGGACCGGTAACGCAGATCGCGTTGCTGCCGCAGATGGTTGGGTTCTCCTGACACTCGTCAACCTCTTCAACTTCTAAAGCAACAGAATGTTCACCAAAAGACAGTTACTCAGGCAACTAGATATGATTTTGGAAACGAAAACACGCTTCAGTGCCATCCAGTACCACTAACTTTTGTTTCCTTTTGGACTTTCAAAAATTTGTCTTCACTTATTTGCATAATGCCATCAATCAATAGTTCGTGCTTATAAACCTGCTTTTTCTGACAATTCTCCAGTGTCACAGACGAAAGGTAGTGGATGCTAACTGAAACGTCTGACCGTTTCCAAATCATATCCAGTTCCCTGAGTAATTGTTTTTTTTGCGTTTCTTATAACCTGGATGTCTAAAATTCACCGAAACACAACAATGTTGTACTGGTACTGTTTAAAGAATACCTGATACAAGGTACCCGATACTTGGCCAATGATAATGCCATTGGAACTATGGATGGCATTGTATGACGTGATTTAGTTGGGTATTACACCCGGTACCACTTCCTGAATTCCCCCCATATACTCCCCATATACTCCCACCAGTAACGTGCCGTGCAACCTTCAAGTTCGTGATTTACCTCTCTGTCAATCATTTGTCAGAATCACCTCCCACCCATCTTGCTGCTGACGCAATTAGAACAAATAGAGAGAAAAGCCAAATGAACCTTAAGTCAATAATTCTTGTTTCTTTTACCTAGCCATATTTATCCTTTTTTAAATCTATTGAGAAGAAGAAATTTCTTTCATACCTTGACAAACGAGATCTGTCTCCGTCCATTCTCCACTTGAAAGGCATGTTCTTGTGATGTCTTCACCGGAAATGACGTGATATCCGGGTGCACACGGGTAGGTGCAGGTCTCGCCCAGCAGATAAGGGCAGTTGCAGACGGGTCCAATGGTGTTAGGTTGGAGGGGTGGGTCAGAACAACCTTCGGGGAACTCATCTAGGGGAGACAGGGATGTTAACAGTAATTATAAGCTAATGCTAGCATGAAAGTCCATCTGAGTTGGTAATATACATTAGGAGAAACTTTAATTTCCGAAAGTTTCAACCAAATGACTCAATCTTCCTCTAGATTTCTGACTAAACTGCTATCATCAAGTCGTTTGAAATTTGATTTTGAATGTGTGACGTTACCAATGGGTCAAAGTTCGTCAGAAGTCGATATCGCCCCCCGTCAATAAATTAACAATAAAATAAATATTTGGTTTTCTTCCCAAAAATCAACTCAGGGTTTTTAAAAGGTTGGATCTAGTCAAATAAACACGAGCAAACTAGAAAGGGACGTTTTTGCATACTGCAAAGAAACAATGGGATATACAATCCTGAGGATTTGTTGACATCGTTTTCAAAAACTTTGAGAGGAAAGTTTTACTCTGGGTTACCTTCTGTGGTGCAATTCAATCTCCATTCGCCAGGAGTCGTGGTAGAACGGTACCGGATGTAGGCGATATGCTTTGGATCAGGATCCGTCCAGCTCATAAACGGTTCCACCTCTCCATGTCTACCGATCCCAACGTTTCCACCGAGAGACCAACAAATCCAGAACCTGCGAAACTCCTCAGACGATAAGATACCTGGAAATTTTAAAACACACCAAGTTTTACCTTGGAAACGTGACGCATTATTACTTCCGGGACGGAAGTATTGTTTTTGGTACCGGTAATAGAGGTTTTGTGTATGCGTGTGTTTGTGTCGAGTCCGCACTGGGATATGGGGAGTAGTAATCCATAATGTATTTCCCTCTGTCTCTGATCATCCAGCACAGTTCCGATACATTACGCGGATACACACAGCAATCTCGGAAGTCTATAATCGCCTATCTCTTGTTGTATGTGTACGGCTTGAATGAAATAGACGCATTTGTGTGCGGCACTTACCAGGTGTGACCTGGTGATCAAGGTAAACCTGTCGGTTATCAGCCATCGTTATTTTGGACTCGTCACCCGTAGCGATGAGGTACACCATTGGTGAAGGTTGGTCTGATAGTCTAATCCTTGGGTTTTCAGTTTTGACCTCAAACACAAAGGGTGACGAGATAGCTTCCGTGTTATATACATGGTAACCTAGGGATCCGTCTGTGTGATCCAGTTTGTAGCAAATGGCTAGACATGGACACACACAAAAAAATTAGAATGTGACATCATCGTTGTCAGCCGCCATGTTGGTGTCCTTATTTGCATAATAGTGCATCATGGCGTTTTGGGACAGTCAAAGATCCTCTGACCAATTCAAGCAACCATTATTACATGTCTACAGCTCAAAGAACATAAGGAACACAATAATATTTCAATAAAGCACAAAATGTTGTGTAACGCTTAAGAAACGGAGTGAAATTCAAAGAAGCTTACGGAGATGTCCAATACTGGTTTTCCAGTCCAGATATGGTGTACTCAAATAAAATCTCTCTCATTGCGAAGGAGAACAGTAACAACAGTCAACAGATTATAGTATATAGTACAATTCCTCAAGCTAACCGACATCTTGCACACGCAGTCGTCCCTCAGTAAGACATCTGGAGCCGCATAGTCCCCGTTTAGAGCTTTTATTCAGCCTGTCACACAAGGGCACTATGCACCGGAAAGGTATATCAGTGAGAACTTCATGTACTTGTGTCATTAGCCTCTATACACTTGAAGAAGCCACACAGGCGAAACCGGTCGTGTGACAGGCTGAATAAAAGTTCTAAACGGGAACTATGCGGCTCCAGATGTCTTACTGAAGGACGACTGCGTGTGCAAGATGTCGGTTAGCTTGAGGAATGAATCCCCTCTACTAGTGCTATGTACAACAGTCAACAGATTACTTACTAGTACAATTATGTCCGTCCTCATCCAATGTGAACCCTTCAGTACAGGAACAGTTGTAACTGCCTACAGTGTTGGTGCAGGTGTGGCTACAACCGCCATTCATAGTGGAACATTCGTCAATGTCTACAAATATATAAGAGGAAAGGTACACTGTACTATCAAATGGAAGAACGGGTGGGTAGAAATAGAAAAATAATCATTGTCTTTTTTACTCCGTGAAGGGGGTCATGACCTCCGGACGGAGTATTGTGGGCAGTTGGTTTTTCGTGTTCGCCGGTAAAACACACGGTTCCTTTTTATTAATTGGCATGTAATTTTATTTGCCGTCTGCGTGATGATGCACGTACGCATTTTAATTTTTACCGTAGCTGTTTTCGTGGTCGATATAATATTTCAGAAGCACTCCTACATTTATCAGGCTTCATTTATCAGGACTAGCCGCAAATAAACCGTTGTGTTGAATAGCGGGGGGGGGGGGGTTTCCTTCATGCAGATGTGAGGATGGTTAAGTACAACCAGATGTTTATTTATCTTTTTACCTTGGCAGAAAAGATCCGTGTCCGTCCACAGTCCATCTGCAGTGCACGTTCTTGTTATGAAGTCACCGGAAGTGACGTGATATCCCGGGGAACATGGGTAGGTGCAGTTCTCCCCCAGCAGATAGGGGCAGTCACATACGGGCCCGGTAGTGTTGGCTTGGAGAGGTGGGTCAACACACACTCCAAAAAAGCCATCTGAAGAAAGCATATAATTTAGTTCAGACAAGTAAAATTATCATAGAGACATCCGTAAATAATTTCATCAGGTTGGTAAACGAATGAATAGCAAAGTTCTTTGATCACAACCATTTATTTTTCACGATCCGACGTTTCGATGACTGTCATCTTTATCAGGGCAATTCTGACTGGTTTGCTGTGCACTGACGCTAGATGTTAGTTGGTGCACCAAGTAACATCTAGCGTCAGTGCACAGCAAACCAGTAACATCTAACGTCAGTGCACAGCAAACCAGTAACATCTAGCGTCAGTGCACAGCAAACCAGTCAGAATTACCCTTATGAAGATGACAGACGTTCATCAAAACGTCGGCTCGTAAAAAAAATGGTTGTGATCAAAGCACTTTGCTATTCAGTCCTTACCTTGTGTACAGTTGAACAGGTAGTCTCCGGCAAAATTTTCCATCCGATAGCCGACTTGACTGATGTTTATGATCGGTTGAGGGTCCGTCCCGCTCATGAAGGGTTCCACCTCCCCAGCCCTGCCCACACCAATACTTCCACCTTTCGACCAGCAGATCCAGAACCTTCGGTACTCTTCAGTCGATACGGTATCTGCAAAGTACAGGGTCGCAATCATTAACACTTGAATTAGAACGAAAGTCCATTCGAGTTGGTAAAATAATTAAAAGAAGCTATAGACTGTTCTCCAACTCATTAGAATTGATTACCGAATTTTTCGACCGAATCACTCGGTCTTATAAACCAGCTGCTATGATCACGTGGTCGTGTGACGTCAGCAATGGGGCAAAGTTGGTTGGAAGTCGATATCGTCCCCAGTCAGATAACATTTCAAAGCTTCCCATAAAAAAACTAACAAAATTACTATCATGAAAGTTCATCTTTGTTGGTAGTTACATATTTAAAGTTAAAACTTTTGGTCCAACGCAAAACGTTCTCTCACCTAGAAGCCACGTGACAAGCCTCACTGAGTCAGTCTACTGAGGAAGACCAGAGTGACTGGTCGAACGCTCTAGGTGAGAGAACCTTTTGTGTTGGACCAAAAGTTTGAACTTTAAACGTATTAACAAAATTTTTCAAAGCCACAGAAAAGGAATAGAAGATTTTGGAGTTAATCTCCAAGCAGATCTTTTGGTGGCCGCAAAGACAGTATCAAATTGGCCAGGAAGTATCCGTTAGCCAGACAGCACCCTCTCTCCAAATGGTCTAGTACTTCCTGACCAATTTGATACTGTTTTTTTGGCCACCTAAAGATTTGCGTGGAAATTATTGGGAGTGTGACGTAATGGTAAAGTGTTCAGCTCAGACCCAAGAGGTCCCGGGTTCAAATCCTGCCCGATGCCAGCGATCTTTTGCCATTGGGAAAGGCACTTCACACGACTTGCCTCACTCCACCCAGGTGTGCAATGGGTACTTGACTTCGGTTGGAGAGGTAAAAGGTGGTGGAAGGAGAGGGATGGGCTCCACCTTCCAATACCTTGCCCTAGGCACAGTGGATTAACAACCCAATGCCCCTACGGCCTCAAATAAGGCTAAGGGACTACCTTTACATTTTTTACCTACTTTTTTATTGGGATTATCAATATGCCATAAACATGCACGTACCAAATGAGGTATATCCTCCAAGGACGACGCGTGGGGCACCGTCACTGTACACTCTCGTGATACCGGACCAGCCGTTTTCGATCCTCACACGATAGCCATCGTTATCCCCCGTGTCCGGTCGAAGGTTGGCCATTCCCTCCATGTTGTCGACCTTGACCTCAAAGATGAAGGGCGAGGAAGTGACCTTGGGAAGGTCCCATATCAGGAAAGTGCCGTTGTCCACGTGTTTTGGTAACGTACAGGATGCTGTTATGGGTAACAACACCAAAAATACATTCTGTTTTTAAACATTTCTATCAGACGACATAATAATATACGTCGATGAAAGTTAGACATCCAGTTAATACGATACGCCAAAAAGCAGTTACTCAAGCTTACGTTTCAGGTAGTATCCACTAGCGTTCGTCAGTAGTTCGTACTTATATTATAAACCTGCAGTTCTCCTCTGGTCTCTCAGTCACAGACGAAAGCTAGTGGATACTAGCTGAAACGTCTGACCGTTTCCAAAATCATATCCAGTTGCTTGAGTAACTGCTTTTTGGCGAAATAATAATATAATATAGGTTTATAAACCATGCGTTCTCTCACAGTAGGAAACAACAGAAAGTTGAAAGTTCTGTTATGATGGATACTTGTGTAGCATAATTATTACAAAGACTCATATTTTTCTCAACAGTTCATCAGTGGAAGGCAATTAAAATTGTTTGGGACAATCCGTGGGTATATTGAGCCATTCCCAGCCTCGTTTTAGCGCCAGCTCACGCGCGCTCTCGCTCATCTTTGCTCTCGCGAGAACACGTTTCAAAACGATGCTCGCGATTGTAATTGGAAATTTGTCTAATGATCTGAAACTTTCACCAATTGCACTAGCACAATTGCAATCGTTTTCAAGGATGCTCAAACAGCCATAAATGATATGGATAAAGTGGGCGGTATGTGTAAAACATGTATGGAATGGATCAATGGACACATTTTAATGGTCAAAATTGTTGGAAACCAAGCCAAGAAGAGAATAGAGTTATTATGTTTACTGAAGGAAAACATATGGTTTTTGCTCAGTTTCTTCCTCTTCTTCTTCTCCAGTGACCTCTGACCTGACCAATGACATGGTTTGTTGACGCCTGTCACCATGGTGACTGGTGTTGGGTTACATAATGTTGCAATTTCATGGTCTGCTCTGCTCCTGTCACCATATAACAGTTACTAGTAGTACATGTATGTGAATGTGTTTTAGTAAGAATTAACAGAGCAGACCATGTCCGAAGGTAAACATTATGCATTTGCTTTGCAAATGTTACTTTTCTAGTTTTATTTCGTTTTGTTTGTGAGAGGTAACTCAACCACGTTGTCATTTCGCGAATGAGAACAAGAGACGACAAACTACTAGTACTTACGAATACTACAATTGTGTCCATCTCCATCCAGTGCGAACCCTTCAGTACAGGAACAGTTGTAACTGCCTACAGTGTTGGTGCAGATGTGGCTACAACCACCATTCATAGTGGAACATTCGTCAATTTCTGCAAATGAAAGGAAAGGTAAATGGTAATCAAGCAGATTCTGTGGCACTCTATATGGGCCGCCTGTATCCATTGGCCTCCTGTAACCACTGGCCATCCCATTAATGGATACAGACTCCTCTTAAGCTTGCCCTGAAAAATCTGCTTGGAGATTAGTACATGCATAGAGGTAGAAGAGCTACCTCCGTGGTAAATGGAACAAGACTGGCAATGAAAACATACATTGCCATGGCGACGGTGGTTGCTGTTAGGTTTATTGTTTACATGGCACTGCCATCATTTCATGATTTTTAGGAAGACTTGGTACCTGTTAAGTCTAGACTAATACAGTGCACCCCTCCCGAGTGTATAATGAACGAGCCCCCGGGTAACAGAAAGTAGGGCCATCCGGGACAGAGAGGTCTTCCCAAGGGTTTCCAGGAATGTGGGCATAGATGTGGGTCAGAGACATGCCTGTGGACATTCCATTCCTGTGGACAAAATACCTGTAGCATTCCTAGAATTCTTGCAAACTGCACACAATACTGTACCATTAGGCTCCTCCCTGAGACGTCGCCAAAAACCATGGAGCTATCACTCTCAAAATTTCTACAGGTTTTCTTTGAATACATGGAAATTGCACTTTATAAATTGATGTTTATGCTCCCTTTATTCTTTTACCTTGGCAGAAGAGATCCGTGTCCGTCCACAGTCCATCTGCAGTGCATGTTCTGGTTATGACGTCACCGGAAGTGACGTGATATCCTGGGGAACATGGGTAGGTGCAGTTCTCCCCCAGCAGATAGGGGCAGTCACACACGGGCCCGGTAGTGTTGGCTTGGAGAGGTGGGTCAACACACACTCCTAGAAAACCATCTGAATTAAACATATAATAAAGTTCAGATGAGTGATATTATCATGATAGAGACAGTTTCATTCAAAACTAAACATTTTTTTCATGCACCACGTAATATTAGTAGGTAAAACCAACGCCTGGAGTTAAATATGCAGGGCTAACCCCACAAAAAGTGGGATTTACCAAAGGTGGTTAACACACTGCTATACTGGCGACATTTATGCCAAAAGCAGATATCAAAAGCTTGATAAACCCAATTTATGATCAATGTGCTCTGTAGAACTCACCCAACTAGTTCCACCACTCAGAACTTTTAAGCGCTCCACTAGGTTCTCCACTAGCTCACACAACTTCATCGTCCAAATTCCTTGTTCGAAATCTTTTTACAGTGCGTGACAGTTTCTTTCCCCGTACGGCCAAGCTTTGGAATTCCCTCCCTGACAAGTGTTTCCCACCAACCTACAATCTTCAGGCTTTCAAATCAAACGTTCACCGCCATCTCTTGACATAGCCATGTTTCTCTCATATTTCTAGTTCAATGCCGAGAAGTGGTCGTATCTTATAGGCCTTTTATTGAAGCACTCCGTTTAAAAAAAAAACATGCCAAAAGCAGAAATCAAAAGCTTGATAAAACCAAATTGATGATCATTGATAAATCTCACATTTTATGCATTGTTATGATGCTGTAGAAGTGCTTACCTTGTGTGCAGTTGAACAGGAAGTCTCCGCCAGAATAGGCGATCCGATAGCCGACTTGACTGATGTTAGTGATGGGATGAGGGTCTGTAGCGCTCATGAAGGGTTCCACCTCCCCAGCCCTGCCCACTCCAATACTTCCACCTTTCGACCAGCAGATCCAGAACCTTCGGTACTCTTCAGTCGATGTGATATCTGTAAAGTGCAGCATCGCAATTACTTAAGACACTTACTAATCAGCATTAAGGCTAATTTGAGTTGGTCAAATACATATTGCCTACATATTTTAGACCGCATTCAAAGGAGAATCTGTGTTGCCATCGGTCATTCTCTGGCCGCAAAGCTGGATTCCCTCTCACACAGACGCAATGTCGCATCCCTATCCCTTTTCTACAGATACTTTCACGGTCGATGTTCAGGAGAACTTGCACTTCTTGTTCCTCCACTCAGAACCTTTCAGCGTGCCACTAGGTTCTCTTCCAGTTCTCATCAATACACCGTCAACATACCTGTCTCAAAGTCATTTTACAACAACAGCTTCTTTCCCCGGACTGCAAAATTAAGGAACTCTCTTCCAAACAGCTTCTTTCCGTCCGATTATAATTACAATCCACAAAGCTTCAAAACAAAGGTCCACCACCATCTCCTGACATAACTACATTATATTCACTTAAGTACCTCTAGCTCTATGCCGAGAAGTGACCAAAAATAATTGGCCTTGCATTGAGCGACACCGTTAAAAAAACATTATGAGCAACTTCAAACTCTTCACTAACTCAAAAAAATTTATCTAACGAAATTTTCAACCGAATCACTTGGTCTTACTCAGCTTGCCGACCCAACTGCGTGCTTTGATAACGTTGTTTGGTTATCGTTGGTTCGAAGTCGATATCGTCCCCCGTCAAAAAATTATAAACCTTCCCATAAAATACTAACACAATTGTTAAAAGCCACAGAAAATGAATAGAAGATTTGGGAGTATCAGTATGCCATATCCATGTAATTTCCAAGCAGATTCTTTGGGGCAAGGGGAGTTTATATTGGCCGCCTGTATCCACTGTATCCTGTATATGCATTGCGCCCAGTTGTGGACACGCTACACCCTGGGTGTTATTCGCAAACTCCGAACGGCTTATAACAACGCCTTTAGAATATTGTTTTCATATGGAAAATTCGAGAGCGCCAGTCGAATGTTTGTGACTGAGGTTGTCGATACCTTCGATGCTCGCAGACGTAAACTAACACACTCTTTCACCAATCGGCTCCTCAACAGTAATAACAGAATCATAAAACTCGCAATCCACTCAGACTTATCATCCACCAGTCACTACTGGGATCACTATATCGGCCTAGTCTACCGGTAAGGCCCTTCTCGTATGTATATGTACCGAACCCTTCCGTTTTTACTATGTGTGCACCTTATTATTTTAATTGTTTGTCTACTATGGGCCAATTTGCGCCTGAAATAAAGAATAAAGAAAGAAAGAATTTGTATCGCCGCTGGCCGCCCCACTCAAAGAAAAGCAAACAAAACATAGGCTATCCTCTGGCCTCCAAGTTAGACCCCCTTTCCCATAGACGAAATGTTGCCTCTCTATCCCTCTTTTACAGATATTTTCATGGTCATTGCTCTGCAGAACTCACCCAACTAGTTCCACCCAGAACTTTTCAGCGTTCCACTAGGTTCTCCACTAGCTCACACAACTTCACTGTCCAAATTCCTTGTTCCAAATCCTTTTACAGTGACAGTTTCTTTGCCCGTACGGCCAAGCTTTGGAATTCCCTCCCTGACAAGTGTTTCCTACCAACGTACAATCTACAGGCTTTCAAATCAAACGTTCACCGCCATCTCTTGAAATAGCCATGTTTCTCTCATATTTCTAGTCCAATGCCGAGAAGTGGTCGTACAGGCCTTGCATTGAACTTACTCCGTTAAAAAAACATGTACGTACCCTGCGACCAAAAGCCTCCGAGGTTGTTGCGGGGGGTACCGTCACTGTAAGTTCTCGCGATACTTGACGAGCCAGCCGTGCCATCCGTGATCTTCACACGGTAACCGGCGTGATCCTCCGTGTCCGTCCGAACGGTGACGATCCCAGCCATGTCGTCGACCTTGACCTCGAAGATGAAGGGCGAGTTCGTGACCTTGGGAAGGTCCCATATCAGGTCACTGTCGTTGACCACGTGCTTTGGTATCGAACAGGATGCTGGGTAAAAACGCCAAAAATACTATCATGAAAGTTCATCTGTGTTGGTAGTTACATGTTTAAAGTTAAAATTTTTGATCCAACACAAAAACCCTACATTGAACCGCGACGGGGGTCGACATCGTCTACCAGATACCTTTGACCCAGTGTTGACGTCACACTTCAAAGAAGCCACGTGACAAGCTTCACTGGGTCAGTCTACTGAGGAAGACCAGAGTGACTGGTCGAAAGCTCTAGGTGAGAGAATTTTTTGTTGAATCAAAAGTTTTAATTTTAATAATGCCAAATATACATTGTTTTTAAACATTTCTATCAGACGGCATAGAATTTAATATGAAAACCATATTCTGTCACAGTATGGCAAGAACAGAAATATATGTTGAAATTGTGAACAAAAAATTATTTTATATTGGACACTTGTGTAGCATAATTATAACAAATATTATTTTTCCAATGAGTTATGTATTTCTGAACATGACGAAATCAGTTGGGTATATTGAGCCATTCCCAGCCTCGTTTTACCGCCAGGTCACGTGCAATCTCGCTCAGATTGTGCTCTCGCGAGAACACGTTTCAAAACGATGCTCGCGATCGTAATTGGAAATTTGTCTAATGATCTGAAACTTTCGCCACTTTCACCAGCACAATTGCAATCGTTTTTTTATTAATATGTCAAGGATGCTCAAGTAGCCATAAATGATTCGGATCCATATAGTGGGTGATATTTTGAAAACCTTTGAGCATTAATGGAATGGATCAGTGGACACATTTTAACGCTCAAAAATGAAGAAAGCAAGCCAAGAAGGTCCCGTTCCACTCTATTGCAGAGCGTAGGGTGGTTCCCATGTCCATTTCCGTAGCCCTTGGGCGACACACAGTTCTGCAATGCACTACAGCAGGGGGCTGGTTCGCTGGTAGTGCTGTGTGTTTGACCTTCCCACACTCTTTCTAATATGTGCTGAGTGTTAAGCAGAGAAAGAAGTGTGTACCATTTTTAAAGTATTTGGTATGACCCGGCCGGGGTTTGAACTCACGATCTCCCGGTTACAAAGCGAGCGCTCTACCAATTGAGCTTTTGCCCTGGAAGCCAAGAAGAGTATGGAGTTTTTTTTTAGCTTCGTGATAGGTAAATCAGCAACATGGGTAGATGCCCTTAGTCCAAGGTACTTGGTAATACTGAGAATGCAAGCAGTGAGAGGCCTCTTTTAATGATATTTCAGCTGTTGCACCGATTGCCGCGTATATATATACGTCCCTTTATGTTCCATGAACTTCCCTTAGTCGTGATGAGTGTGAAAAAAAGTGAATTGTGATAAAACTGAAAACGCTGTTTATACCTGTAATTGTACAAGTTACAGGTACTATTCAAGTACATCTCCAGAAATAGAAAAAATGGATTCATGATTCGAGTCTGCTTCGACTATAAATTTAAGAATACCATCAAAGTTCAATTGGACTGTTAGTGAATACTTGTGCAGAATATCGTATGGTATGATGCTGACAGTATTTTTCCTGATATGGCCTATGAATAAATAATATGCTGTGTTTACTGCCACTCGACTACACCCTCACAACGTCCCTACATACGGATAATTATAGTAAAGTGGCCTTCCTTTCACCCATACAATACATTATGGTCTACCGTCACCTTTTCAGTTACCAAATTGGTTTTCGTTTTACACTACCAGTGTCTGAGAGAATTTGTAAATGTTGCTCCTCAAATGCAGTGGAAGACGAAATTCATTTCTTCTCTAACTGTCCATTTTATGACGACATCAGAAAACAATTATTTACCACCGTGTCCAAAATGCTCCCTTACTTCCCCACCATTCCCTACCACAAAAAAAATTTACCGCTAAAATCAAAGAACCCACATATTATAGAAGAAGTGGGTAAATTCGTCTTCCATTGCCTAAAAAGAAGAAGTCAAACCCAGTAAAACTAGTACCATGTATGTTGTAGAATATAGTATAATGCTGGACGTAGATATAGTCTCACATACCACTGTATTTTCTTTCTTATGTTGTTTTAACTGCAATTAGCCCTCGGGCAAGTATTTGCAATAAACTTTCATCATTTTCCTGATTAAATGAAGTTACATAAGTATAGTACACACACACAATGCTGCTGCTTCCAAAACGTTCCTTTTGTTGACCAGTTTGGGGAAAAATATACTGTAGTTTTGAGCATTGAGGTCAGTAACCTTTTCAAGGAGTATGACACCCCTCATTATGTCAATAATACTTTATGACTGTGTTTTGAACACACCCAAAACATAACAGTATCTACAGGTTGGGGTGTACGTGACGAAATGCATGCCAGTAATGGAGTGCTATGAAAGCCTACGTTTCGTTGCCATATGAACTTCGGGGAGCATGACACTCCTCATTATGTCATGAATACATGGTGACACCCAAAATTTAGTTCAATTCAATTCAATTTTATAACAGCGGCAGAAACGCAACATTTTACAGCTTTGAAAAAAATGAAAACGCCTGAAGATTCGGATGAGTACTAGACTTTTAGTTTTTCTCTTGTTGGTTGATGTATAGCCAGATACAAGAAGCGTGAGGCTGATATGTTACCCAAAAGAAGTAGGGGCAGAGGATTTGTCAATCAGTCAGTATGGAGAACACAGGGGGATCTAGGGACAAGAACAGGAAAGATGCTGTGGAGAACTAGCCTCTACCAGGCACCGCGGATCGCTGGGAAAATAGTAAAAATTGGCCGAAATAAAGGGATATATAGTATACCAGAGAAGATCCGGCCAGAGTGAAGATCCAATTTGCGA
>NW_017803490.1:995978-1007829 GCF_001625305.1 Branchiostoma belcheri | reverse complement strand
TCTGGCCGGATCTTCTCTGGTATACTATCCCTTTATTTCGGCCAATTTCTACTATTTTTCCAGCGATCCGCGGTGCCTGATAGAGGCAAGTCAAGAACCTGGGAGAAGCGGCAGAAGCAGTTTCACGCTGAGTATGGTTCAGGAGTAGGGACAACAACTAGAGGAACCACAACGAGTGACGACTGACCATCGTCACTGCCCCGCCACCCAGAAAGGGTCTCGACGGACTGTCAGCCTTCCTAAACCCAGAACAAATGCCTAGAAAAAGAGATTTTTGTACAGGATGGCTAGTGCCTGGAACGAGATGAAGTTGTAATGATGTATTGATGTATAGAACCCTTGTATTAATGTATATAGACGCTGTGTGTTAGTATTATGTTTGATATTTTCTCTGTGTGTCGTATGTGGGTACATGTCAGAATGGACCACAGGAAGAATAGCTACAGTTTGTACGCTACAATGAATGAATGAATGAATGAATGAATGAATGAATGAATGAATGAATGAATGAATGAATGAATGAATGAATGAATGAATGAATGAATGAATGAATGAATGAATGAATGAATGAATGAATGAATGAATGAATGAATGAATGAATGAATGAATGAATGAATGAATGATGCTTTATTTCCGTGTCGTGCGCTATCCCGCGCCCAGCCCGTGTGGGCTTATACGACACCGATTCAATAAATTATACATAAACAAAAGACGATCAAAGGTACAGATAACAGAATCCAAACAAAATATGAACGCAAATAAAGGTAGGCTATATACAATAATGGTGAACAAATAAGTGAACTCATAGCAGATCGTAAATACAAATAAACAAATCTGTACATAATGAACAAAGAGTTCATAAAATAAATACAGGTACATAAGTTAAATCAAACATAATAAGAGAAAACAAACGTGCAGAAGTAACAAAAAGTGATAACTGTTGATGTATTATGAATACAGGTATTTTCTTCTTTTCCCCCACGCTCGATAAATGAAAGTTGCTAGGTCAGATACACCCTCGTTAAAGAGCCACTTAATTCTATTTTCATCTCTTTCCCATATGATGTCAGGTGATTTTGTATAAATGTGGATCCGAATGAAGTCAAAGTCAAAGATGAGAGGGGACGAAAACCCCGAGAATGGGTGGACGTCTACTGACGAGTCAAAGCAGCTAAGCTGTACCAAGTTAAGCGCTAAATTTTCTCCATTCTGCTTGAATAATTCTTAACGATGATCCTTCCGACTTAAAATGAAGCTAAAATGCCTACCTTTTACACGCAGTGCACAGGTAAGAATGATACAGCAGGTGAACCAGAAGAAAACACCTGGCCGTAAAGTCATCCTCCCGACCGGCGTATCCTTCAACAGTCGGCGGGGAAAAGGCGCGAGGGGTCCCGATAGAAATATGCCTCCGGTCCGGTAAACGTTTTACGGGCTATTCAACTTCTTTTCTGATATGGAGCCGTAAATTCAATCAACAACGAAAAAAAATTATATCTGACAATAATCAACAAAGACAGATACAGATGTCGCATATGCAATGCGCGTCTTTACAAGGCATCCAAAAATACCAGTCTGATCAAATATTATGTCGTTATGATATGATATGGAAAGGTAGGGCGAAACCAATGACAAATGAGGGGTGCATTATCTGAAGAAAAAAAAAACTAAAACACTTTTTTTGTAACTGCATTAACTTTATACCACCAGTTATCATTTATTAACATGTATACAGACTGTATATATGTTACAACGTTTTGCTGAAAGTGATAGGTTTTTGATATTATATCAGAAAAATATTTACTTTAAAATGAGATGTGTTCTAAGTTGAAGAATGATTAATTTACCTAAGTACATGTTGAGAGGCGTTTGAAGGCTAGGCGGCTTTTCAATCGTTTTATTCCCAAGTGTCATAAGGCCCTACCATTTCTTATTTTCGCTTGACGAGAGCATTCTAATAGCCTTTACCAGGTTTCAGAATCGGCTGGGAAGAGTAGAAAGTGGCCAAATAGACAGGTAACATGTCAGAGGAGTTGGATCGCAAAAGTTTACGGGCCGCTAACCGTTTCCTTCGGCAGCCAGAAGCCCTTCGCCCGCAGACCTAAATTACCGCTGCGATGGAGTTGAGCCCGTGGGGAATATTCGGCCCTGCAACGTTTGTAGGGCCAGCCAAACTCCCCCCGTAGCGGTAATTTAGACCAGCGGGCGAAGGGCTCTTGCGGCCCGGAAAACGAGTTTGGCTTCCAGGGTACCAAAGCAGTGGCTTAAGAGCGGCAAGCTGTAGCAGCCCAACTCTCAATTTCTAATCTTTCAGCCGCCTCTGACGCCTGCTAGAGGCTATAGGAAGGCTCTCGCCAAGTGGAAGTAAGTAATGGAGGGACATTAAGTCGCTTGGGAATAACACAATAGCCATTTTTTCTGGAGAATGTTAAGAATTAAGACAAAACGGCAAAAATGTAGCACTATAGAGCTACATCTAAGACTATGAAATGAAGTTGGAAACTTCCTCTCACAAGATAGCTTAAAAGCAACAGGTTTGACTGCAATTATAGATATCACAATATAACTGTTAATGAAATATTAATGCATATTACCATGCTAGAATAAACATATATAGTACTCATACACGCGTACGTACACGTGTGTATACATTTCGTTTGTATACGGCGTAAACGATATCAAACAAAATACTCTTAAGAAGATGAAAAAATTGTATGCATAACATATTGAATTTTAGTGAAGTAAGTTATCATGTAGCTGAATATCATACTTCCCCCTAAACAGGTACAGAGTGGTTGATGTTAGACTGACATAAGTAACTCACTTGTTCATTAAATAGAACAGCCTAAACTCAGAACTGTGTGACGCCCTCTGGGCTCCCGCGTTGCCCTTAGCAACGGCTGTTCTAGTTAATGGACAAGTGAGTCATATGTGTCGGTGTAGATATGACAGATATGATTATGAAACATCACATTAAGGCACTAGACTAAGTACGTTCCTAACGGAGAAATAAAGTGAATTTGATATTGACCTTTGTCTTACCAAGACCTACCCACATACCCAAATTCATCACAATCCATCGAGGAATTTCTACATAAGCATCGTGCAAAATACCTGGTTGCCCAGTTGCCCCGGGCAACCAAATTTTAACTGGGGTAACCTATTTTTGAACCTAGATAGCCCAGTGTGCTACCTAAATTTTAAGAATGCCCCCCACCCCCCAAATCATGCCCACTTGGCTTGCACCACTGTATCCGACAGATGCTTTTTAATTTTAGGTATTAATGGCTATTACTAGTATCAGTTAACTAAAGGCTGTTAGAAATATTGTCAAAGGCTTATGTATGTAACATTTCTTAATTTGAGAAAGTAGTAACTTATAGGTGGGGCAACCTAAAATTTTGATGGGCAACCTAATTTTTGCCGTAGTTAAAAAAACTATTTTAAATTAAAAACATAATTTTTAATTAAAAACCTATTAATTTTTAATTAATTTAGGCAACCTAATTTTTGCCTGATTCAAAAAAGTATTTTGTTACACTGCATAATTTATAAGGCACAAATATTTACTGGAACAAATAGGTTATTACCTGTAACATACCAGGCGAGGGAATGGCACAAATGTAAATGGACTATAATTGCTATAATCTTCGCAGAAAGTAGGTAGTTTTTCCCGGAACTATGATTTGCAGTTGACCTCCCTGTCATATACGACTGTGAGAGAACATTCGTAGGACATTCGTGGCCATGTCGTGCAAAGGTCTTGTGGGAATGACACAAATGTAAATAGACGATAATTGCTACAATCTTCGCAGAACGTAGGTAGTCTTTCCCGGAACTATGTTTTGCACTTGACCTCCCTGTCATATACGTCTATCTACGGATTGAGAACATTCTTAGGATAGTCGTGGTCATGTCGTGAAAAGGTCTTGTGGGAATGACACAAATGTAAATAGACGATAATTGCTATAATCTTCGCAGAACGTAGGTAGTCTTTCCCGGAACTATGATTCGCAGTCGAACGCCCTGTCATTTACGTCTGTGAATTGAGAAAACATTCTTAGGACATTCGTGGTCATGTCGTGCAAAGGTCTTGTGGGAATGACACAAATGTAAATAGACGATAATTGCTATAATCTTCGCAGAACGTAGGTAGTTTTTCCCGGAACTATGTTTTGCAGTTGACCCACCTGTCTTATAGGTCTATATACGGATTGAGAAAACAGTCTTAGGATAGTCGTGGCCATGTCGTATATATACTGTCGGTTTGGTCTATTCTGCCATTGCGTCACCGAAAATTAGGGGTCGTGTGGCGTAGCACCAGAGTACTCGACTCGGAACCCAGAGGTCCCGGGTTCGAGTCCTGACATGCCACCGATCAGTGCCCTTTACACTTTACACTTCACACTTGACTCAAGTGCAAATGAGTATTGTCCTGTTTCGTATTTGTCGTCTGCGTTGGTGACGGTATAAACTAAGTTGATATAACTTGAGTGTGCTGTCACCATGTCCATTCATAAAATGTTGGAATAAAAAAAAAGAAAATTAGGCGACAAAGATCGTGGGCCTGATAGTGTGAAAGGGCGGGGTATGGCACAATTTACGCCAATGCAAAACGCCAAAAGATATAGGTGCAGCGACCGCAGGCAAATTACTACATTGTGAGACAGTAGCCGGTTTTTCCACTGCATGGCAACAGTTTGGACACGCGCCATAGTGTCGCGAACATTACAGCTCCAACCCCTGACGCCTGTCTTCGGTATGTTGCTCTATTAATTCTGCCTGTTCTTCTGTGAATGAGTTCATAAGGTTGACAAGACGTGTATAAGACGTTTCCTTACTCAACAAGCAGTGGGTTTCATATTTGAAGTTTCGGTGACCGTCTGTCACATTTTTCGGGGCAACAACTGACAGGTTCTGATTCGTACTACAGCTAGGGTAGGGTCAAAACCTGTGTTTTCGGTATGTTGCACTATTAATCGTGTCTGTTCATTCGTGAAGAAGTTCATATGGTTGACAAGACGATTTATAAGAACGTTCTTTATTCAAGAACCAGTGGGTTTTCAGCTTTGAAGTTTCGGTGACCGTCTGTCATATTTTTCGGGGCAACAACTGACTGATTCTGATTCGTACTACAGCTAGGGTCACCGAAACGTCGGGTGTGAAAATCCTACTAGTTGCTGAATAACACAACCTTCTTATACCGTACTCGCTGTTATATTTGTCAGTAGAATTTACTTGATTCATGCATTTCGGTGACCGTCTGTCACATTTTTTGGGACAACAACTGACTGATTCTGATTCGTACGTACAGCTAGGGTAGGGTCACCGAAACGTCGTATGTGAAAACCTACTTGTTGCTGAATTCACAACGTTCTTATACCGTAGTCGTTCTTATAATGGTCAGTAGAATTGACTAGATTTTAGGCATAACTGTTAAAACGGTCGGAGAATGCTACAGTTTGTATATTGTACTTAAAATGTATTCTAGGGCTAAGCATTGATAGAAGGTCACATAATTTTGGCATATTTTACGTTACAAGGACGCCCAACAAGATATGAAACGTAGCGTAGTGCTAGAAGATATTGATTGTATAAAACGTTTTGGATACCTACAAGAGTACAACTACTTGTATGCCATATTTCGTACAGCTAACAGGTATATGTATATCTAGGTTAAATGTAATTTTTATGTAACACATTTTATTCGTGTTATGTAAACATTTTACCTCAGGAGTAAAACAAGGATGTGTATTCTTTGTTCTTAGTATATCTCACGAAGTACTTCATCAGTATATATTTACCTAATGACAAAAACCTTGTATGTTCACAGGTATCTTGGTGCAAAAGTACAGGAGTTAGCAGAGGACTAGTGACACATATAAAAGGACAACAAGCTTAGAATCCCGCCGTATGCTGACCCAAATTTTCCTCAATTATTTCCACATTTTCCTCATTTCAAGTATCAAAACGAGCAATGTCAGCCATCATTTTTGTACTCCTAACCCTGGCTCTAGTACATGAAAGCGGTAAGTAAAATGTATATCTTTATAAGTCAGTAGATAATAGTCATTATAGGAGGTTCTGTTTCTTCTCAAGCTAAAAGGTTATGCGGCCTCGGCCCTTTCATTATACAAAGTGTTAGCCTCCCTACCCTCGGGCGAGTCCTATCAAGACAACTAAATCTTCTGGTTACGGGTCAACGACCTACTTAAAGGTCCACCAACCCTAGCCTGTGTTACAAAATCTCTCGCTGTCAGGGGCTGACCAATAGAAGAGCTGCTATGATGTAGTCAGGCTAAAACCACCCTGAGTACTTTTATAGTTGTATTTATAGTTCTGTATGTAAGCTTATCATTATTGTAAATGAAATATTAAGTACCTCCAGTTGTAAAAGGGCAACATAGCTATAGCCTTGGACCAATTTAGGGCAAGGACATCATATACATACCGTCCATATATAGTGTAATTATGTTTACCTTCGCATAAGGAAAACATATTGTTGTTGCTCTGTTTCTTATTCTTCTTCTTCTCCAAACAAATGAGGTCAATGGCCTCAACCAGACGTCTATCAAAATGGTACTAGTGTTGGGTTACATCATGTTGCAATTTTATAACAGGAGGGATTTAGACTCCTGTCTGACCATGTATATAAATGTGTTTGAGTAAGAATTATAAGAGACCATAAACGTACATAGACTTAAAACTACATCCAGTTGTAAAAGGGCAACATTAAAAGTACATCCAGTTGTAAAAGGGCAACATTAAAAGTTGTAAAGGGGCAACTTTAAAAGTACACCCTTTAAAGGTACATCCAGTTGTAAAAGGGCAACATTAAAAGTTGTAAAGGGGCAACTTTAAAAGTACATCCTTTAAAAGTACATCCAGTTGTAAAAGGGCAACTTTAAAAGTACATCCAGTTGTAAAAGGGCAACATTAAAAGTTGTAAAAGGGCAACTTTAAAAGTACATCCAGGTGTAAAAGGGCAACATTAAAAGTTGAAAAAAATGGCAACTTTAAAAGTACACCCAGTTGTAAAAGGGCAACTTTAAAAGTACATCCAGTTGTAAAAGGGCAACATAGCCTTGGACAAAGTTAGGGCAAGGGCATCATGTACATACCGTTCATAGATAGTCTAATTTTTTCAATACAATCTGCCTTATGTACAGTTGCGGCGCTGTCAGAAGGTGACCTGTTTACCACGTTGATGACTGGTTACAACAAGGACAGTCGGCCAGTGCGGAACCATTCAAAACCTATCACAGTCTCTTTGGACATTACTTTGGCACAGATCATTAAAGTGGTGAGTTACTTAATATCAATATCAAAACAGATTTCAGAGTGATTTCAATATCAAAACAGATTTAGGTGACTAAATGTTATAAACTTCAGAGAGTCAAGTCTAAAGATATGCTTTGATATGATGCCATGATTATGTAAATGTGATGACGTATACAATCTCAAATTTAGCTGGTAACCTCCTAGTGTAACCATCCAACATGGCGGATGACAAATACGTCATAGTCACGTGATTGCAAACACATAACGCATTGTAGCTTGATGGTAAAAGCAAAACAATGAATGTAGATTTAATCTAATCGCTATGTCCTCATTTTCTTCTTTTGGCAGGATGTCAAAGAGCAGGTTTTGACCACTAATTTGTGGCTTCGAAAAGTGAGTTACTCGTTTCTTTTTTTTATTGGAGGGGGAATAGAACTTACATTCAATAACTTTTTTAATGGATCACAACTCTATTAATGTTTATCGAAGGAAACATTGCTTTTGCTACGTTTCTTATTCTTCTTCTCCAAACAGTGACCTCTGACCTGACTGAACCAGACTGTCTCTCACTATCATGGTAACTGGTGTTAGGTTACATAATGTTGCAATTTTATAGTAGGAGGGATTTAGACTCTTGTCACCATATATATATATATATATATATATATATGTATGTGTTTGAGTAAGAATTAACAGAGCAGACCATATGCGAAGGTAAACATTATGCATTTGCTTTGCAAATGTTACTTTTCTATTTCAAGATGCTTTTGTTGTTATGAAGTATGTAATGTTTTGGCCCTTTTTTACTCCAGCGATGGAGGGATGAATTCCTGACTTGGAATTCCTCGGAATATGGAAATATCAAAACTGCCATCTTCAAGAGCGACCTCATATGGCGTCCTGATGTTGTCCTCTACAACAGGTAAAATATGAGTATTAGTAATTGCTGTTATTTTTTTTATCCCGCATAGAAAGTAACAAAAATATTTTCTTCAATCAACGTCAGAGGATTGCCCAGGCAACCCATTTTTGGCTACACCTCAGGGGGGGTCCTAATACTTAGCATATAAAACCATAGCAGCCCGGACCAGATAGGGAAGGGGCTATTAATTTTCAGCAGCAGTTATTATGTTATTCAGAAGTTTATTATTATGTTTACCGGAGGAAACGTACTGTCTTTGCTGTTTCCTCTTCTTCTTCAAACCAATAAGGTCAATAACCTGAACCAGACGTCTGTTACCATGGTAACTGGTGTTGGGTTACATCATGTTGCAATCTTATAGCAGGAGGGATTTAGACTCCTGTCACCATATATATGAATGTGTTTGAGTAAGAATTAACAGAACAGATCATCATGCAATTGCTTTGCAAATGTTACGTCTCAAGTGTTCTGAATTATTTTCTATCAAGAATATGGTTTTTATACGTATATAATACGTTATTACAGTACTGCACAACAATAATACATGTGCGGTGTCCAAACTCTACAGGATTCACGAAGAGGGTTGGTCAGAAACTCCGGACACCAATGCTCGCGTCAGCAGCACAGGTGACGTCACATGGGGGCACCCGGCCACCATCCTGAGTTCTTGCGTCATGGACATCTCACACTTCCCTTACGACGTACAGAGATGTCCTATGAAGTTCGGCTCTTGGACGTACAACGGTCGTCAACTGAACCTGGTCAATTACACAACCAAGGGGGACACTGACAACTTCGTCAGGAATGGGGAGTGGACGCTGATATCGTTCGGGTTAGAAAGAAACGAAGTGGTTTACAGTAGTGGGACGTACCCGGACGTCACCTACATGATTGTCATTCGTAGGAGGAGTCTCTACTACACCTACTACGTCATCGCGCCCGGAGTGTTGCTGAGCCTCTTGGCTCTCTTGGGGTTTCTGCTGCCACCGGATTCCGGGGAAAAACTGTCTCTCAGCATCACTCTGCTGTTGGCGTTGATGGTGTTCATGCAACTGGTGACGGAAAGGTTGCCGCCACTTTCAACAAGCATTCCGGCTATAGGTAGGTAAACATGCCGTTCGGAAGTATTGTTTTGTGTGGCTAAGCAGTTGGTTTGTGTGTATGTTTATCCTGAAAGATAAGCAGATAGCACGCGGGTGGGGCTGGTTGACAGGCAGAATGACAGGTCAACAGGTGAGACACAAGAAATAGGGTGAATGAGAAGATTTCAGAATCAGGTCGGGAGCCCCAACGTTTAACCTCGCTTTCGTGTAGATTACGCGAAATCACGTTAGACTGTACTCTCGCGGGAGCACATTTTCAAAATGGCCGCGGGAAACTGGAAAGGCGTCTATTAGTGGTAGACGTGGGGGGAATTCAGGAGGCCGAGGATTGTATACTTGATTCCTGAAGTCTGAAATGTCCTATTTCTTATTTTCCTTGCCTTACATTCCATTCAAACGTTTTGAAAACGTTCCTAGGTAGCATTTCGATAGTCTCTACCAGACTAACTACGCTGGCTATATATAGGAGAATAGTTGCCACAGGGGAGTTTGGCCGCCTTGTAGGTTTGACAGACCGCGCAGTTCGAAGGGAAAGAAACAACCCCACCGCGGCCGGACTCCCTTGGCCAATTTTACTCTCTTTTTTGCCGAATTCTACGATCCGTATTCCCGTAGAAAGGTCTGGTGGAGGCTAGCATTTCGAGCCCTAGCTGACCTAGAAGATTTTACATGGCACGCATCCTTTGATCTATTAACTGTCGTCTTTAGGGACTTTCTTCGGAGCTATCATCCTCCTGGTGACCTTCTCATCGGGTTTGACCATCTTCATCTTGTCTGTGCACTTCCGCGGCCCCCACATCCGCCCCGTACCGACCTGGCTCCGCAAAATCTTCTTCCTCGGCCCCCCAAGAGTGAGGACGACCGTCATCAAGTACGTGAAACAACCTGAGTCCTCGGGGGGAGCAGAGTCTACTACCCAGGGTAGCGACAACCAACGCTCCGCTTTGGGTAGAATCAACAAAGTCATCAGCCAGTTCAGGGAGGACGAAGAGGTGAAGAGTTACAAGCGAGGTTTGGAAAAGGAGTGGAAGATACTAGCCTATAGGATGGATCGATGCCTGTTTGTTGGTTTTTTAATTGCGTTGATGATTGCAATTGGGGTAACAATTGGGACGGCCTAGAAACTGGGACAATGGTGGGGTCGCGCCGGGGGCATAACGACAGCGCGTTCGGTTGGGAACCAAGAGGTCGCGAGTTCGAATCCTGTCATGCCACCGAGCGTGTGCCTTTGGAAAAAAGCACTTTACTGGAAAAAAACAACAAAAACTGGAACACACTTACCTACAAATGTACTTATCATCGCTAGTACTGTTCGTATCGCCTATCCAATTCCATGCAGTCAGGCACAAGATAGCACTGCATGAAAAGTAAACATATGTTAATGACGATACACACCCAGTTAAGTCCAGTCAGTATTTAATACAATTGGCAAAGTTTTGCTAAGGATTTAGTAACGAAAACAATGTAACGTTCTACTTCTCTTTCAAAACGTCGTATAACTTCATCGACGTAGACATATGTGTGTGTGTTAATGTTATTTCATCTGTAACGTTGGAAATTAAGGTCTTACTTTTTTTTACAAAATAAAATAATTGGTGAGATAGTGGGTCAATAGTGTGTGGGAGGGATTTAAGCATTTATTAGCACATTTTAAATGTAAAGTAATAGCCCATAAGTGTTTTTTTAAGTGTTTATGTGCTGTTTGGGTGTCAACTACTGTCTATCCTATGGGCACAAAAGTATGCCACACTGTTCTGGGCCTCAATGTGTATGCAAATTTTGCCTGGAGACCACATTGTTTATAAAATAGGGCATAATTAGGACCCAGTTATTCAACCATATACCTCAATTATCTAGGATGACCAAAGGGTAACTTTTTAACAAGGGACGCGTTTTTTTTTGCTTTAGTGGTATATTTAGTGTTAACTTTGCACAATCTTCTTAATCTTATTACTACTGGCACAAAACCCTCTCGGGTATAACGTCCAGGGGAGATCTTGGTGCACGGCTAAGTACGGCCGGTGGTGGAAGTGCTCATAACAAAGTGAAAAATTCTGTACAAGGTGCCAAAAATAAAGGAAAAAGAAAAAGTGGTGGCCGTCTTAGCATGATGTATATTTTACTCAGGTATGGGGTGGCCCATATACAGTGATGCATACCTAAACCCAATTTTAGGTTCAGGTCCGGATTCAAGTCCAGAGGTTTAGGTTCAGTTCCGGACTTGTAAGTCCGGACCTAAACCCATGGCATATACAAAATTGCATGTTGGCAACCTTGCAATGTTGTCTGGGTGAAACTTTGGCCACATAACATGGAGGCCGGTACTTGACGATGCCCGATGGCAATGTTTTCTTCATTTTGCAGCAAAGATTTTGCAATCTACGGAAGGTTTGAGGTGGTTTGGAAAGAAAAGGGGTATGTGAAATGGTCTTTTATGGTAATAAGTCTGGACTCGGTTCTTGACTTTTAGGTTTTTTTGGACTTGAACCTAAACATTCTTACAAGTCCGAATCCAAGTCCAGTGAACCGGTATGCATCACTACGG